>NC_051235.1:1345000-1460000 GCF_015220715.1 Pygocentrus nattereri | reverse complement strand
CTCTGAAAGTTTATTTAAAGTTTATTTATTTAGTTTATTTTCAATAAAAAAGCAGAATTTGCTGCGTTCAGACATAAAACATGATTTTATGAGTCAGGGGAAAAGACTGGCAGACTTTTGGCCAGACGGTTATAAGAACAAAGCTCTGCCCACATAATTCCAGCAATAAGAGCAGAAGCTTCTCTTATAACATCTTCTAAAGGTATTAATGATGTATTTTAAGAATTCTATGAGAACCTGTATAGATCATCTGGTGCTTTAAATGAGTTATCAGTCCGAGGTTTTTTCTCAAACATAAATCTTCCAAATTCATCTTCTGATCAGGCGGCTCTTCTTGATGCACCAATAACCCAAGAAGAGGTTAAAACGGCCATTTTAGCCATGAATACAGGGAAATCACCAGGAACGGATGGGTTTCCCGTGGAGTACTCTAAAGAATATATTGATATAATTACTCCAATACTGACGAATGTGTTTCAGGAGGCTTTTCAAAGAGGCTCACTTCCACCATCTCTAAATGATGCACTCATCTCTCTGATACCTAAGAAAGGAAGAGATCATACAGATCCGGCTAATTTCAGACCAATCAGCCTCATCAATATAGATAGTAAAATATTGGCAGGTACTGCCCCCAAGGAAACAATCTTACCACACATTATACATACAGCCCAAGTAGGCTTTATAAAGGGTAGGTCTTCAACTGATAATTTGAGAAGATTCATGCACTTAATGTGGTTAAATGCCTCAGTGCCAGTGGCCGCCGTCTCGCCTGATGCTGAGAAGGCCTTCGATGGGGTCGAGTGGGCTTTCTTACACTCGGCCTTGGGGAGGTTTGGTTTTGGTTCTGGTTTTGCAAAATGGATAAAAATAATATACAGCAAACCTAAAGCGTCAGTTTTGACAAACGGACTTACTTCGCCTCTTTTTGATCTTATAGAGGAACTCGTCAGGGATGCCCCTTGTCGCCTCTTTTGTTTACAATTGCACTGGAACCCCTATCGGTGGCCATAAGAGCAAACCCTGCCATCAAAGGAGTGGATGGTGGTGGGAGTGAACATAAGCGAATGCTTTATGCTGATGATATGCTTTTGACTAGTGATCCCCAAAATTCTTTACCTGCACTAATGGACACTATTGATACATACTCTTAAGGGCAGTCGTGGGCTCGAGGTTGCAGGTTCGATCCCCTGAGCTGACAGCACATGACTGAGGTGTCCTCGAACAAGACATCTAACCCCCAACTGCTCCCTGGGCGCCGTGGATAGGGCTGCCCACTGCTCTGGGCAAGTGTGCTCACTGCCCCCTAGTGTGTATGTGGTGTTTCAATTCACAGATGGGTTAAATGTGGAAGTGAAATTTCCCTGTTTGTGGGATTAAAAAGTGTCACTTAACTAAGTTGTCTGGCTACCAAATCCGAGGCAATGCCTATATGTAAGCGTTGTCACCCACAAATAATAAAATAGTATAATTTGGATTAAGATGGATTCCTAAAGGCATGACTTATCTGGGCATTAAATTAACCTCGGAGCTAGGTGAGATGGCAACACTGAACTTTTCCTTCATGACATTAAAACAAACTTGGGTAAATGGCAAAAGTCTTTGGGGGAAGATAAATGTTATTAAAATGGTAATAGCACCACAATTGAACTATATATCTATGATGTTGCCTCTTAGTAAGCCTGATCCCAGAGAATTTCTATGGGCAGGGAGGAAGCCCAGATTTAAATGGAGTAAAATGTGTGCGTCCACAGAGAAGGGAGGGCTTGGTCTTCCAGATGTTAGGCTACATAGTTTGTCATTTGAAATGGCTAAGATAATCAACCACTGGAGGGGAACGGTCTGGTTTAGCATGGGCTAATATAGAGAAAAACCTGGCAGCACCATTCCATCCAATTAATGTGCTATCCCAATGTTTAAAAAGTAAAGGGAAAGACGTAAACCCAGTCACTAAGCATGAGGTCTGGGCAAAGGTTCATAAATTGCACAAGATTTCTCACAAACAACCTTATGCTTCACTCTGGTTCAACCCAGACGTGAAGACTGGGAGGCAGAAAGTGTTTTGGAAAAGATGGGTATACACATGATCTCTATAAAGAAGGGACCTTCATGTCATTTACTGAACTTGTCCAACAGTACAAGTTGCAAGAAAAAGGAGATTTCTGGAAATATTTAGAAATTAGGCATCAGTCAGAGAGACTAGATAACCCTTTTACTCATAAGGCGTCAATTTTTATAAAAACTCAATGTATTTCATTAGTAGACCTTAAGTGTGAAATTAATGAGGACATCTGGAGTCAAATAGCACAAAGTGGCAAATATGTCAGAGAAGAGGGAAATTTATCCAATATAAAGTTCTGCCCCGGTATTATTGGACACCTTTTAGGCTCTTCAAAATACGACTAACATATAGTAGTTCATGTTGGAAGTGTAAAAAAGAAATGGGAACCTTTTTCCATCTGATATGGGAATGCCCCTTGGTTGAACCATTTTGGCACAGTGTGCTGAAATCACTGGAGACATGGGTGGGAGTAGCTGTGCCTTTTGGGAGATAAAACAGAAATCCCAACTCTAACAAAAAGGGCATATTCAGTTCTGATGGTGGGGATAACCTCAGCCGCCAGAGTCGTATTAACACACTGGGAATCACCCACATGTCCAACACTCCAAGAGTGGAAAATCCTATGAGTGACACCACATCAAAGGGCAAAGGGCCTGTGGAACTGGGAATTTGGGATTATTTCATGAATCATCTCACTTCTGACTAACAGCATGATTATGAGACTAGAACTAACAGGTGTTTGTATATCTTATTTCACTTCATTGTTACTGAATTATTGGTATTTGTACAATTTGTATGTGCATATGTACTCTTTTTAAATATTTTTGACAGGGACTGCCTTAGCCCTAAAACAATGTGTCTTTTTTGATAACTGGCCTTCCTTCCTCTGTTTTATATATGATGTACCATACAAGCTTGTTTACTGTGTTTCAATAAAAATTAGAATTACAAAAAAAAAAAAGTTTCTGCCTATTCGACCTACAGCATCCTACATCTCTATGGGATTCGAGTCCAGCTCAAGTCTCTGAGGTACTTATTTGAGTCGAGTCTTTGAGATGCGAATCCGAGAATCTCAGAGACCCGGACTCGCGCCTCAGAGACTCGGACCCGGACTCGCACCTCAGAGACTCGGACCTGGACTCACACCTCAGAGACTCGGACCCGGACTCGCACCTCAGAGACTCAGACCCGGACTCGCACCTCAGAGACTCGGACCCGGACTCGCACCTCAGAGACTCGGACCCGGACTCGCACCTCAGAGACTCGGACCCGGAGCTCGTGTTGCGCCTCTCCCTGATGAAGGAACAACCTGGAATGTGTTGACAGACCTTTTCGTCCTACGAGCCAATCTGCGCATGCTTCGATTATAATTCCGTGGAACCACGTGACGTTTTTTAAACCTTTATCTCAGTCTTTAAACATCAAGCGTATATTCAGTCAGGTGGCTCATCGATTCCTCCTCAAAATTCCAACTTTTTTTTCGACCTTGTTTCAATATATTTAAATCTTAGATTATTAAATCTGCAATTTCACACCATTTTACTTCAATTATTATTTTTCAATAGAAACTCACTCCAGATATTAATTTTTTTAGAGCTAAATCTTGAGTAAAACACTACTTACAAACATTTAAACAGTGATTCCAAAATTCCAAATTTTGAAATTATGATTTCAAACATTGGAATTTGAACTGTGATACCAAATGCTTGAAAAGTGATTTTAAACTATTGAATTGTGATTCCAAACATTTCATCAGTGATTCCAAACTTTTGAAGATTGATTCCAATTATTATTATTTTTTATTATAATTCCGTGAATGTGATTCTGAACATTTTAACTGTGCTTCCAAACTTCCGAATGGTGAATTTTTTGGACGGTATTCGTTATTCCACTCACCAAATTCCCCCGGATGATTGTGTGCCTGTTTTTTCCGTCATAATCCACCACTTCAATGATGTCCAGGTACGTATCAGCCCAGTAGACCAGTTTTCTGACCAGGTCGAGGGTCAGCGCAGTGGGCTGCTCCATCCGGCTCTCCACGATCCGACCCCGCTCAGACCCGTCCAGGCCACAGCGCTCCAGCTTAGCCACACTTCCATAATCCGAGAAAAACAGCTTCCTGAAGAAAGAGAGCGAGACCTTAGAACAAATCAGCTCAGTTACGGCTCTTTAGGAAAAGATTCAGTGCAGCATGGAATCTCACTTCTCAATTACTCTGTTACCACAAGTTCAAATGGACTGATTTGCATATTTCATGAATATTCATGAATTTATCGTTTAAATTTTGGAATGTCAGTTGACTGGCATTCAGGTTGCCGTCCCTGGCAAAGCACCTCCACAGTTCAGTCTGAGAAGCTGGTTGATGATTTCCTGAAGTAATCAAACCCATCCAGTGGTGCTGAGGTCTGGACTCTGGGGCGGTCAGTCCATCGTCCAGCTTCTTTGTTTGGTGTGTCCGTCTCCTTTTCTCAGTGAGGTTCTTCTTGATCAGCTACACGTCCTTTCAGACCCACAGCGCTGAGTGGTCTTCTCACAGTGGAAGGATGGACAGAAACACCTGTGGATGTTTTCAGATCTGAAGCAGCTTGATCTTCTCCTCTCTCTCGGAGACCAAAGCTTTCAGTGCCGTTTATCTGATGGGGGCAGTTTTGGTGTCAACCAGTTCTTCCAGGTGGTTGTTCGGAGCCTCGTTTACGCTGTAGCTTTTAAATCCGTGTTTGAACTTGTATAGCTTACACTTGATGGCAGGTCTGAATAGAAACTGAGTGAATGAAGGGCGGTCTCTAATTTTGCTCAGCACTGTAGGTCAAATTCAAGAACTTTTATTAATCTCAGACCCCACTTAATATCTTCCTAACTGTGCACCAGCAAGGTGGAGATACAGGAGAGAGGTTTCCGATAAAGTGGCCAGGGAGTGTATGTTAAAAACTTTAAAACTTTAATTTCTCACACTGTGCAGAAGCTACAAGCCTTGCTCAGCAGAAAGCAGTCAAATAGAGCCCTGTTGCTCCAAGGACAGGAGACGGCTTCTCTTTAATGCATGAGACGGTTAATCCGCAATATATCAGCTGAACGATGGTGACGGAGCAGGTTTTAAAGCTGAGTGCAGTAACGCTCCTCGTCAGCCTGAAAGGCAGCAAGACAGCGGCTCAGAGCGACACGTACTCAGCACAGCTGGAACTAACAGCATAGAAACCAAAGCTACAGTCGGCTGCCGGGCGTTTATAGGCAGTTCACAGTTAACTGGATATTCTATTTTCAGCAGAGCAGCAATGCAGTCCACCTGAACAAACTGCATACAGTGCCAAGTCAGTTGCGAATCACTTCAAGACACATAATGATTATTTTTCAGCGCCAACATGGAAGCACATCGTAAGTGGTGGTCCTTTCATCAGGAAGCTCTTTCCCGGTGATGCCACAGCCATACGTAATGGCTAGTCCTAGACCCAGTCCCGTTTCTTATTTTTTCCCCTACCCCTTGTTTTCGAGTGTCACCCTAACCACTTGGAATGGAGTTACAAGGGGTAGTGGTTGAAATCTTGCCATACGAAATGGGACAAACCTCAAATTAAAAAAAAAAATAAAAGAGCATCATTATCAGCTACTAGCGCCGCTCTGTAGGCGACCCTGCCCGTCTGCAGGGACAGCAGAGGAGGGGAAAGTTCAGCTCCTCACTGCTGGGCTTTAGTTACATTTAGGGATCAGACGCCTTCAAAGAGGGGGGCAATTATTTATTATCACCCCCCCCTAATTCTTCAGTGATGTGAAGCTGAAGTCAGAGATTCTCCAGATTCTTGACGACCATAATTCACTGAAACGACATTAAACTAAGATAAAACAGTGGATATCATAGTTGATATTTTTAAATTCTCACATTTGTGGGTTTCTTTGGTCTCTTGTTCTCCGTCTCGCCAGTTTTTCCTTTTTTCTCATCTCTCTGTTTAGAGCCTCTGAAAAACCTCCATTTGGAGGGTCATGTAGCCCCAACACTTCACCCCACCCCTCTATCTCAACAAGAATCAGGACACCCACCCCCAGACGTGAACGTGCAAAACAGAGGGCTGAGGGCTCAGTGGTAGGGGCGAGAGGTGAAATGGGACTGGGCCAAAGAGATCATAACTGTCCTCTATCTCTCTCTCTGGGTGGGTAAGACCATCCACCCCAGTGTGTGGAATACTCCTTGGTACTCAAGGGATCCCATGATGGGGGGGGGTTAAAACTAGTTAAAACTAGTCTGTGGTGCAACTTGTTCTGATTTATTGGTGATAAACCTGAACTTACTGAACACTTACAGTACAACTAGCCTACATTTGAACTTACGCACAGCTGGTGCAACCGGCCACTGGTCACCAACCTTGGTCTGGGTATCTACCTTCCTGCAGAGTCTTCTTCCAACCATAGCTTTCCTCACCTGCTCCAGCTAATTAACCTCTACAGAAGTGCCTGATTGGCTGGATGAGTTGGTAAAGGTCTGGGGAGAAGAGCATGTCAGAAATAAACTCTTCAGGAAAGGAGACGGTTGAGGACCACTGCCTTGTGGTCTTGGCAACACCTCTGGGCAGTTATTTCCAGAGCTGTGGGCAGCCCTATCCACAGCACCCAGGGAGGAGTTGGGGGTTTAGGGGTCAAAGACACCTCAGTCACATATTGTCAGCTCTGGGGAGCGAACTGGTGACCTTGTCACAAGGCTGGTTCCCTGACCTCCAGTCCATGACAGGGTTGACACGTCATAAAGAAAGACAGGTTTATACGCACAGGAATGCAGGTGATGAGAATCAATACTCAGGTGACTGAGATCTGCTGATTGGAGCATGATAGTTAATGGCATGCTGAGGGATTCTGGGAAATGGAATGACAGCCCGACTGAGAACCGGGAAGCGCGACGCCTGTTGATTTGTCTTGATTTCCGCTTTTTCCTTATGATCTTCCATGAAAAGTTCTCTGTTATTATTATGTTAGTAATTACTTTTCAAAAAGGTTCTACACACTTAAAAAAGATGGTTCTTTAAGGGTTCTTTGGTAAAGTCAATGAGTACAGTCGGCTCTGTCCAGAATCATTTGATGCTTAATTGTTTCTTTGCATGATAAAATGGTTCTTCAGATTGATGCAGAACGTGGTCTGGGGAGGGGAGCATGTCAGCTGCAGGTTGGAAATAAACTCTGCAGGAAAGGAGACGGTCGATGACCACTGCTTGGCAGTCTTGCCAACACCTCTGGGCAGTTATTTCCACTCCTATGAGTCCAGGCTTCTGTTTCCTTCAACAGGAACCATAAAGCCTAAACTGACAGCTACGTTAATGCTTCAAAAACAGATTTGAAATCGCTAGTGAAATCAGACAAAATTCAGAGCAATCATTTGCTGAGCTAAAGAACTGTGTGAACGCCAACTTTCTCAACCTAAACACTGGTGAAACCGATGTTATCCCAGTTGCCCCTGAATCCGTGGTGTTAGAGTTGTTAGGTTTTGCCAGTGAGTCCAAAATCTCGGTGTATTATCTCACCCTCTGTTCATATAAACCTGCATACTGCCATCTCCATAATATTGCACAGCTGCTTAAGCGGTGCTGAGACACTGGTCCAAGCTTTCATCACATCTAGACTTGTAACGCTGTTCTTACGGTCTCCCTGCAGATGCTTTAAATAGACTGTAATGTATTCAGAACTCAGCCACCAGAGTTCTCACCCACACTAAACGTGCAGAACATATCACTCCTGTCTCAAACTGGTCACCCTGGACGCCCATTACTTGGGGCAGTCGTGGGCTGGAGGTTAGGGAGCTGACACTGTGACCAGAAAGTCGCCGGTTCGATCCCCAGAGCAGACAGTACATGACTGAGGTGTCCTTGAGCAAGACCCCTAACCCCCAACTGCTCCCCGGGCCTGTGGATAGGGCTGCCCACCACTCCCGGCAAGTGTGCTCACTGCCCCCTGGTGTGTATGAGGTACTTCACATCATGGATGGGTCAAATGCAGAGGTGAAATTTCCCCGCTGTGGGACGAATAAGGGTCACTTAAAAAATTAATGTATTAGCAGCGGTGGACGAAGTTCACAAACCATGTACTTGAGTTAAAGTAGAGACCCCCAAGGTAAAATATCACTCCAGTAGAAGTTCCTCCCTTTAGACCTCCACTTGAGTAAAAGTACTAAAGTATTTCCCTTCAAATGTACTTAAGTATAAAGTAAAAGATTAATCAACTTAGTTCCAAGTTTAAGTTGAATAAAAACTGGCTTTAAACTCAGGATCACAGGTGAGCTCCTTTACTATGTTGATCTGTAGGCGTCTGTTCATAAACATAAACCAGCCCAAACTCATTTACTATAAAATGAAATGGTGTTTGTAGAAATTCAGAAAAAAGCCGCGTCAGTCTCGACTGCATATGTGGACATATTTCTATATTGAGCTCTATTTACACAAAGTTAGGTTAGTTCATCATTTATGTTGAACAGACTCTCCCAAAGTTTTACGCTGCTGCGCTGACGTTGAACCGCGTGCTGCACTGGGTCGGTATGACCAACAGGTCAAAACCAGCTCTAAACAAAGTGACCGCTGGGCCCTGATTGGTGCTCTGGCTTTGCGCTTCTTTCGTTTTGACATGTTACGTTTTTATACACACAGAAACCAAAAGGAGCGACAGATTTCTCAAAATGTAGGAGGAAAAAGTCGGATATTAGACTCTGAAATGTAGTGGAGTGAAAGGAAAAAGTCGCCCAGAACGGAGAAACTTCAGTACAGATACACCAAAAATACTAAAGTACAGAAACTAATTACATTTACTCAGTTACTCAGATACTCAGTTACTCAGTTACTCAGATACTCAGTTACTCAGATACTCAGATACTCAGTTACTCAGTTACTCAGATACTCAGTTACTCAGATACTCAGTTACTCAGTTACTCAGTTACTCAGATACTCAGTTACCGTCCATCACTAGTTATTAAATACAAGACACTTCCCATTACCTTCCCCTCATGGTCACCTCCATGCTTAACTCAGCTCCTTCGGCTACATCTCTTCCTGTAAACTCAGGCCTCCTGGCACTGGGCTGTTGGTTGTCGCCCAGGTTGGAGGGTCTTCTTGGGGTGGCAGGTCGTTCTTTGGGTTTTCAGCCCTCTTGTCTGTTTCCTCTTTGAAAATGAACTTGAAAATGTACTTCTTCCCTCAGATTAAGAAACCTCCACATTTAACCCGTCCGGGCAGTGAAGCACCACATACACACTAGTGAACACACACACTAGGGGGCAGTGAGCACACTTGCCCGGAGCGGTGGGCAGCCCTATCCACAGCGCCCGGGGAGCAGTTGGGGGTTAGGTGTCTTGCTCAAGGACACCTCAGTCATGGACTGTCGGCTCAGGTGGTGATAATCAATACTCAGGTGACTGAGATCTGCTGATTGGTGCATGATAGTTAATGGAGTCATATGACAAGCTGAGGGATTCTGGGAAGTGGAGTCTGCCATGGAATGACAGCCCAACTGAGAACCAGGAAGCGCAAAGCCTGTTGGTTTGTCTTGATTTTTCCGTATGATCTTCCATGAAGTTCTCTGTCATTATTATGTTTTTTGCATGATTAAACAGTTCTTCAGATTGATGCAGAATGTGGTGTAAATGGTTCTATATAGAACCTTTTCGAAAAGGGTTCTATATAGCACTAACAAGGGTTCTTCTAATGCTGCAAGTTTGACATCATAGCAATAGAAAAACCCTTTTCGGTGTTATAGAGAACCACACACAGCACATTCTCCAACAATCCGAGGAACCATTTCACTACACAGAGAACCATTTAAACATGCAAATGGTTCTTTGAGTGTTGATGGTTCTACCTCACTCTCTTGACTAAAGCACCCTTGAAGAACTGAGTGTGCTTTAACACAGTCCAGGACTGAACTCACCCCGCTGATGGGTCCAGGGCGATTCCTCTGGGGTTCTGAAGGTCCAGCTCTACGATCGTAACGCAGGCGTCCGCCTTTTCGCTGCACGCGAATATCCGATCGTTCACCCGGTCCACGAAGTAGAAGTTCCCCGTGAGCCAGTCTAGGGCCATATGTTCCACATCTAAGGTTGAGGGGAGAACAAAAGGGTGAAGTACGGCAGATCCTACAGAGCAGATACATATTTATAAAGGACAAGGGCACTGCAGCAGTTTTTAGGACACGGAGTTCAGCTCCGGTGCACAGGCCTGATTGAAAATTCCACTCAGCCATTGGAGGAAATTAATGATTGGAAAGTTTGCACAAGCTGTTCTCCCACACACACACACACACACACACACACACACACACACACACACACAGGCAAACATTCTCCGCTCAGTGCCGGCCCGAGTGCCGGTCTGCTGTGAAGCCTGAGAAATCCGCCTTCCTCCAGTTTTACGACCCTCAACTCACGGGTTTTATCTGTGATCCCCGACGCACTGGCTTTAATTAACAACCCTGAAATTAACGAGCCTTACTTCCAATCTTGGATATGAACTCAATAGCCAGGCATTCAAAACAGGGCAAAACTGTCTATTAATGGTCATTAGAATAGACCGTATGGGGCCTCATCCCTGTAGACCACCACTGCCAGCTGCAAGCCCCCATAACGCCCTCATTACCTGCATCCACCGCGTCCTGTGTCTCAGTAGATGAAGTTAGCAGGAGCGCTAACACAGCCACGCTGTGATTTTATATGGATTATTTCTGACTCGTGGCTCAGGGAAACGAGGGGAAGAACGGTGGAAAGTGACTTTCATGTGTGAGGAGATATTTTATTAGAAATCAAATCTGACGGAAAGTTATCGCCCACCTTCCTGTTATACAGACATAAAAAGCCTACATAAATAACCAATCAGCTCTCAGTATCAGTATCACTGACCAATCAGCTCTCAGTAGCAGTAACACTGACCAATCAGCTCTCAGTAGCAGTAACACTAACCAATCAGCTCTCAGTAGCAGTAACACTAACCAATCAGCTCTCAGTAGCAGTAACTCTAACCAATCAGCTCTCAGTAGCAGCAACACTAACCAATCAGCTCTCAGTAGCAGTAACACTAACCAATCAGCTCTCAGTAGCAGTAACACTAACCAATCAGCTCTCAGTAGCAGTGACACTAACCAATCAGCTGTCAGTAGCAGTAACACTAACCAATCAGCTCTCAGTAGCAGAAACACTGACCAATCAGCTCTCAGTAGCAGTAACACTAACCAATCAGCTCTCAGTAGCAGTAACACTAACCAATCAGCTCTCAGTAGCAGTAACACTGACCAATCAGTTCTCAGTAGCAGTAACACTAACCAATCAGCTCTCAGTAGCAGTAACGCTAACCAATCAGCTCTCAGTAGCAGTGACACTAACCAATCAGCTCTCAGTAGCAGTAACGCTGACCAATCAGCTCTCAGTAGCAGTAACACTAACCAATCAGCTCTCAGTAGCAGTAACGCTGACCAATCAGCTCTCAGTAGCAGTAACACTAACCAATCAGCTCTCAGTAGCAGTAACACTGACCAATCAGTTCTCAGTAGCAGTAACACTAACCAATCAGGTCTCAGTAGCAGTAACACTAACCAATCAGCTCTCAGTAGCAGTAACGCTAACCAATCAGCTCTCAGTAGCAGTAACACTAACCAATCAGCTCTCAGTAGCAGTAACGCTAACCAATCAGCTCTCAGTAGCAGTAACACTAACCAATCAGCTCTCAGTAGCAGTAACGCTAACCAATCAGCTCTCAGTAGCAGTAACACTAACCAATCAGCTCTCAGTAGCAGTAACTCTAACCAATCAGCTCTCAGTAGCAGTAACACTAACCAATCAGCTCTCAGTAGCAGTAACGCTAACCAATCAGCTCTCAGTAGCAGTAACACTAACCAATCAGCTCTCAGTAGCAGTAACGCTAACCAATCAGCTCTCAGTAGCAGTGACACTAACCAATCAGCTCTCAGTAGCAGTAACGCTGACCAATCAGCTCTCAGTAGCAGTAACTCTAACCAATCAGCTCTCAGTAGCAGTAACTCTAACCAATCAGCTCTCAGTAGCAGTAACTCTAACCAATCAGCTCTCAGTAGCAGTAACTCTAACCAATCAGCTCTCAGTAGCAGTAACACTAACCAATCAGCTCTCAGTAGCAGTAACACTAACCAGTCTGTCTGGTTGCTAACCTGTTGCTAGCTTGTTGCTATGCTGTCTAAGGTGGTTGCTAAGCTGTTGCTAGGTTGGCCATTGCTCTCAGTTTTGACTAATACTAATGTGATAAATCACCAAGTTACAGTCAGAAGTATAAAGGTACGCCTGGCCAGCCAGTCTAGGCTGACGGTCCTCAGAGTTAAAGCGGGGCTACCTGTACAGAAAGAGCCTCATCTTCTTCTTCTTCTTCTTCTTTCGGCTGCTCCCTTTAGGGGTCACCACAGCGGATCATCTGCCTCCATCTTGCCCTATCCACTGCCTCCTCTACTTTCACACCAACCATCTCCATGTCCACCTTCACTACATCCATAAACCTTCTCTGAGGTCTACCTCTTCTCCTTCTACCCGGCAGCTCCCTCTCCAACATTCTTTGATCAATATCTCCACTATTCCTCCTCAACACATGTCCAAACCATCTCAACCTGGCCTCTCTGGCTTTATCTCCAAACTGCTCCACCTTCACCGTCCCTCTGATCTGCTCATTTCTAATCTTGTCCATCCTGGTCACTCCCAACGAAAATCTCAGCATCTTCATCTCCACCACCTCCAGCTCAGCCTCCTGTCTTTTAGACAGAGCCACAGTCTCCAAACCAGACATCATAGCAGGACGCACTGCTGTCTTGTAAACCTTCCCTTTCACTCTTGCTGCTGTCCTTCTGTCACACATCAGCCCTGACACCCGTCTCCACCCACCCCATCCTGCCTGCACCCTCTTCTTCACCTCTTTTCTACACTGTCCATTGCTCTGGATGGTTGACCCAAGATATTTGAAGTCATCCACCTTTACGACCTCTACTCCTTGCATCTTCACCTTTCCACCTGCCTCCCTCTCATTCACACACATGTATTCCGTCTTGTCTCTACTGACCTTCATTCCTCTCCTCTCCAGTGCAAACCTCCATCTCCAGATTCTCTTCCACCTGCTCTCTACTCTCACCACAGATTACAATGTCATCTGCAAACATCATGGTCCATGGAGCCTCCTGCCTGACCTCATCTGTCAACCTTTCCATCACCATTGCAAACAAGAAGGGGCTCAAAGCTGATCCCTGATGAAACCCCACCTTCACCTTGAAACCATTTGTCACTCCAACTGCACACCTCACCACTGTCTCACTATCCTCATACATGTCCTGCACCACCCTAACATACTTTTCAGCTACACCTGACTTCCTCATACAGTACCACAGTTCCTGTCTTGGCACCTTATCATCTGCCTTCTCTAGATCCATAAATGGCCATTAATGTCGATGAACCTGCTGGGGACTAATATCCCTGCTCTAATGTAGGATGTAGACCACCACTGCTAGCTACGATCCCCCCATAACTCCCCAATTACACACATTCACCTCTCAGCTCCCCTAAATTTCGCTCCGTTGGCATCGCTCGCCGTTCCACTTTCCCTTACGTATCACTTCATAAACTAAATCACTCTCCGCCGCGGTGGCACCTTACAAGAGTCCGCCGCTTATGAGCGTCTGCTCGGTCCTCTGGCGAATGGGCTGATAATTAGATGGAGTTGACCCCTTCGACATTTAAACCCCTCAATTAACACAAGATTAAACACTTCATAAAACCAAATGGCTGAGGCTGAAGTTGCAGTCTTGAAAGAAGTGGGAGCCCTAATGAGCTCTTCAACATTGAAAATGCACCAAAAGTGGATGATAAACACTCAATAAAAGACGAAGGGAACGCATTTAATGCATGTCAGGGAATAAAACAAGAATATTTACATCACGCGCTGTGCAGATGTGCAGATGAGGGTACTCACGCTGAAGGTTCTGTGCTATCCTTATTTGCCGTTTCTCTGAAATTCCTTTCAGTTTGGTCAGTTTGGCGCACCAAAGCTGACCGGCAGTTTTGGACGTTTGAAGCCAGCAGATTGTTTCGTCTCTGTGTAAAAAGTCCAGCGCTTGGGTGCCGTTTGTTTCCGCCGGCTTCAGATTCGGCACGGACGACCCGTTTAGGTACGTGACCCATATAGATTTCAGATTCGCCGTCAGGAGCAACGGCGGTCGGTCCCCGGGATCTAGAACAGGAAGAAAGGAGAACTGAATTTGGACATGTTTTAGGCTTTGATGCGAACAAATGCATCACACAAATGTGTGCTTTTCTTTAGGATAACACAGTTCCAGCCGCGCGAGCTGATTGAAGGTTGCAAGGCTATGTGCTTGATTACATACACCTGTTAGTGATTGCTGTGGCTGGAAAACCTGAACTCAATCATTAGGAGGGGTGTCTGCATACTTTTGGCCAGTGTGTGAAAGGCCCTTGGCATTCAGGCATTCAGGTGGTCCCATGTTGCCTGGCTACTCCAGCACAGTCGTGGGCTGGAGGTCAGGGAACCGGCCCTGTGACCGGAAGGTGAGCTGACAGTCCAGGACCGAGGTGTCCTTGAACAAGACACCTGACCCCCAACTGCTCCCCGGGTGCCATGGATAGGGCTGCCCACCAATCTGGGCAAGTGCGCTTACTGCCCCCCTAGTGTGGGTGTTTGTGTGTGTGTGTGTGTGTGTATGTGTGTGTGTGTGTGGGTGTGTGTGCATTCGTCATAGATGGGTTAAATGAGGAGGTGAAATTTCCCCGTTGTGGGACTAATAAGGGTCACTTACTTTTAATTTGAATTAATTAGCCATAACGGCGCTGATGCTTCAGTGTCAGTAAATGTCTGTTCTATCAGCTGTTCTTCTGTAGAGTCTCTGTTCTTGTGCGGTTCTGCGCTCTTCCTCACAGTAACTGAGATCTTCCTCGTCTCCTCTTCTGTAGAGTCTCTGTTCTAGTGCGGTTCTGCGCTCTTCCTCACAGTAACTGAGATCTTCCTCGTCTCCTCTTCTGTAGAGTCTCTGTTCTAGTGCGGTTCTGCGCTCTTCCTCACAGTAACTGAGATCTTCCTCGTGTCCTCTTCTGTAGAGTCTCTGTTCTAGTGCGGTTCTGCGCTCTTCCTCACAGTAACTGAGATCTTCCTCGTCTCCTCTTCTGTAGAGTCTCTGTTCTAGTGCGGTTCTGCGCTCTTCCTCACAGTAACTGAGATCTTCCTCGTGTCCTCTTCTGTAGAGTCTCTGTTCTAGTGCGGTTCTGCGCTCTTCCTCACAGTAACTGAGATCTTCCTCGTCTCCTCTTCTGTAGAGTCTCTGTTCTAGTGCGGTTCTGCGCTCTTCCTCACAGTGACTGAGATCTTCCTCGTCTCCTCTTCTGTAGACTCTCTGTTCTAGTGCGGTTCTGCGTTCTTCCTCACAGTAACTGAGATCTTCCTCGTCTCCTCTTCTGTAGAGTCTCTGTTCTAGTGTGGTTCTGCGCTCTTCCTCACAGTAACTGAGATCTTCCTCGTCTCCTCTTCTGTAGAGTCTCTGTTCTAGTGCGGTTCTGCGCTCTTCCTCACAGTAACTGAGATCTTCCTCGTGTCCTCTTCTGTAGAGTCTCTGTTCTAGTGCGGTTCTGCGCTCTTCCTCACAGTAACTGAGATCTTCCTCGTCTCCTCTTCTGTAGAGTCTCTGTTCTAGTGCGGTTCTGCGCTCTTCCTCACAGTGACTGAGATCTTCCTCGTCTCCTCTTCTGTAGACTCTCTGTTCTAGTGCGGTTCTGCGTTCTTCCTCACAGTAACTGAGATCTTCCTCGTCTCCTCTTCTGTAGAGTCTCTGTTCTAGTGCAGTTCTGCGCTCTTCCTCACTGTAACTGAGATCTTCCTCATCTCCTCTTCTGTAGAGTCTCTGTTCTAGTGCAGTTCTGCGCTCTTCCTCACAGTAACTGAGATCTTCCTCGTCTCCTCTTCTGTAGAGTCTCTGTTCTAGTGTGGTTCTGCGCTCTTCCTCACAGTGACTGAGATCTTCCTCGTCTCCTCTTCTGTAGACTCTCTGTTCTAGTGCGGTTCTGCGTTCTTCCTCACAGTAACTGAGATCTTCCTCGTCTCCTCTTCTGTAGAGTCTCTGTTCTAGTGCGGTTCTGCGCTCTTCCTCACGGTAACTGAGATCTTCCTCGTCTCCTCTTCTGTAGAATCTCTGTTCTAGTGCGGTTCTGCGCTCTTCCTCACAGTAACTGAGATCTTCCTCGTCTCCTCTTCTGTAGAGTCTCTGTTCTAGTGCGGTTCTGTAGTCTTCCTCACAGTAACTGAGATCTTCCTCGTCTCCTCTTCTGTAGAGTCTCTGTTCTAGTGCGGTTCTGCACTCTTCCTCACAGTAACTGAGATCTTCCTCGTCTCCTCTTCGGTCTTCAGTGTGAGGAATGAGGAACGGTCGCTCTTCACTCCAAACTCTTGGGAAACTGGGCACGTTTTCTGGTTTTCAGATCTGCTGCAGCTCATTGGAAAGTTTTCCAGAGGAATCCGGGCACAGTTGCGGTTTCTAGACTATTAAGGACCAACTGGGTGAGCCAGTTTGCTGCAGCGCCCCCCTGAGGCAGAGCAGAGCTGCATAGTTAGTTAAGAGCACCAGAAACAGAAGCTGATTGTGGGTGAAGCAGCGAAACGATCAGCTTCACTCTGAGCGTCTATGTTTCCCCTAAATAACAGCATAATGTCATTATATGTTTTCAGAAATTCGATTTTGAGGCATTGAGGAGGTCCAAGAGGTTAATTAGAGGGTCCTGGACCACCCCAGGACTTTTGGCCATATAATGCACATTACTGAGGTGGGTGACCGTGAGTTTGCGCTGTTCACGTTAGTGAGTGTGACAGTTGAAAGCTGAGAGATCGGTAAGTAAAGCACTGTTAAGGAAAACTACACATCAAATTCCAACAACGTGTAAAATATCGGTGTGAAAAATCGTTTTGGTATCAGTCACAAAATCAGTGGAGCTCCTTTGACAATAGCATTGAAGGTGAAAACAACACTGATTGGTCAGTTTTTGTCAAACAAATCAAGCAAATTTACTCTAAATGGTAAAAAGCCATTAATGTCAGTTCAGCAGAGCAACGGTCGCCGTATCTGAACACGTTTTACAGGTGGCACGAACCCATAAACTGTCTGATGGCTTCCAAACCCAATTTAGAGGAGTGATCAATGTTGACATAAGCCACTTCCATCAGCAAACGCTTTCTTTCTCATTTTCTTAGCCTGTTTTTTAATGAAGATGCAGGCCGAGACGTAATTAATTAGGCATTAATTTCTAGCGCTGATAGCCAGACATTCAGTGTGAACGAGGTCCTGATTGACTCTTCATTAAGACCGGCCTTATTTATCGCTCATCTCCAGGCTTTGGTGCGCCGATGGCCATTTGCATGTTGATGATGTTAAGCGTAACTGACAGCTCTAAAAAGCGTCCGGCAGCGCCGGCGGTGTTAATAAGCTCGGAGCGATGCTCAGGCGGAGCGCATTTTGATCCGTAGCTGCGGGCTTCCGGTAGAAATTGACACCTGTAGTCCCGATACATAATGACCACCTCTGGGCCTCAAACACATGCTTCAGTGTTTAACCCTGCATGCAGGCCAATCAGGAACATCTGACCTTCACTCAACTTTCCTTTCACTCTCGGAGTTTTTCCTGCATAAAATTCAGCTGAAATCTTCAGCTCTGCCGTCTAGAGAGGCCCTATATTCAGAGGTTCCGTCGGCTCTACGCCTCTGGCTGGAGATTTGAGATAAATACTGGAGTCTGGCTCCATATATTTAACACTAACTGGCCACTTTATTAGAAACATATATATATATATTCTATATCTACAGTGAAACTAATAGAGAAGAGAGTAGAGAAGTTAGAGGGCCTAACATACAACACAAAAAGTCATTAAAATAATTGAAATAATATTTGAATTATTAATTTTAACAATGCAAATCCTCTGGATTCCCTCTCTCACTGAGCGTTTCTCACCTGAACGTGTAAAAATGACTGGAACATGTTTGCAGCTTCAAAATAAGTGCTGTGTTTGCATGTTTGACCACTACCTTAAAAAGCAAAGTGTTGCTGAAATGGAAGTGAAAGTGTGTTTGCTCTGTTTCTGCTGCTGCTTGTGCTGAGGGTGAAGCGGATGATGAATGGTCTCACCGGTTTTGGCTTTGCAGGACCTTCTGTTGGCCTGGAGGCTGAACCCATCTGCACAGCTGCATCTGTACGAGCCCAGCGTGTTCATGCAGATTTGACTACATGTCCCATAATCCCCGCATTCATCATGATCTGTAGGGAAAGGTAGGACTAAATAAATACCGAATTCAGACGAGATCGGAAAACCTGCCGTCTCAGAACTCGCCCAAAACACGTGCTTTAAAACCACGGTTCTTCAAGGGTTCTAAACATAATGGTTCTATATAGAACGACAAACACTCACAGAACCCTTTGCATGCTGAAATCGTTCTCTGCATTATGAAACTGTTCTTCAGATTGAGGGAGAACGTGCTGTCAATGTTTTTATGTAGAACCTGAAAATAATTTTATGTAGCACCAAAAATGGTTCCTGTACTGTATACAAGCTCAACATTGTCAAAATAGAGGAACCCTTTTTGGTGCTATATAGAACCATATACAGCACATTCTCCATCTTCTGGTCCAGTCTCGGCCAGGCAAACACTTCTCTGTGCCTGCACTAACTGGCCACTTTATTAGAAACACCCACCTTGTGCTTCCACTAACTGGCCACTTTATTAGAAACACCCACCTTGTACTTCCACTAACTGGCCACTTTATTAGAAACACCCACCTTGTGCTTCCACTAACTGGCCACTTTATTAGAAACACCCACCTTGTGCTTCCACTAACTGGCCACTTTATTGGAAACACCCACCTTGTGCTTCCACTAACTGGCCACTTTATTAGAAACACCCACCTTGTGCTTCCACTAACTGGCCACTTTATTATAAACACCCACCTTGTGCTTCCACTAACTGGCCACTTTATTAGAAACACCCACCTTGTGCTTCCACTAACTGGCCACTTTATTAGAAACACCCACCTTGTGCTTCCACTAACTGGCCACTTTATTGGAAACACCCACCTTGTGCTTCCACTAACTGGCCACTTTATTGGAAACACCCACCTTGTGCTTCCACTAACTGGCCACTTTATTAGAAACACCCACCTTGCGCTTCCTCTAACTGGCCACTTTATTAGAAACACCCACCTTGCGCTTCCACTAACTGGCCACTTTATTAGAAACACCCACCTTGCGCTTCCACTAACTGGCCACTTTATTAGAAACACCCACCTTGTGCTTCCACTAACTGGCCACTTTATTAGAAACACCCAACTTGCGCTTCCACTAACTGGCCACTTTATTAGAAATACCCACCTTGCGCTTCCACTAACTGGCCACTTTATTAGAAACACCCACCTTGTGCTTCCACTAACTGGCCACTTTATTAAAAACACCTACCTTGTGCTTCCACTCACTGGCCACTTTATTAGAAACACCCACCTTGTGCTTCCACTAACTGGCCACTTTATTAGAAACAACCACCTTGTGCTTCCACTAACTGGCCACTTTATTAGAAACACCCAACTTGCGCTTCCACTAACTGGCCACTTTATTAGAAACACCCACCTTGTGCTTCCACTAACTGGCCACTTTATTAGAAACACCCAACTTGCGCTTCCACTAACTGGCCACTTTATTAGAAATACCCACCTTGCGCTTCCACTAACTGGCCACTTTATTAGAAACACCCACCTTGTGCTTCCACTAACTGGCCACTTTATTAAAAACACCTACCTTGTGCTTCCACTCACTGGCCACTTTATTAGAAACACCCACCTTGTGCTTCCACTAACTGGCCACTTTATTAGAAACACCCACCTTGTGCTTCCACTAACTGGCCACTTTATTAGAAACACCCACCTTGTGCTTCCACTAACTGGCCACTTTATTAGAAACAACCACCTTGTGCTTCCACTAACTGGCCACTTTATTAGAAACACCCACCTTGTGCTTCCACTAACTGGCCACTTTATTAGAAACAACCACCTTGTGCTTCCACTAACTGGCCACTTTATTAGAAACACCCACCTTGCGCTTCCACTAACTGGCCACTTTATTAGAAACACCCACCTTGCGCTTCCACTAACTGGCCACTTTATTAGAAACACCCACCTTGTGCTTCCACTAACTGGCCACTTTATTAGAAACACCCAACTTGCGCTTCCACTAACTGGCCACTTTATTAGAAATACCCACCTTGCGCTTCCACTAACTGGCCACTTTATTAGAAACACCCACCTTGTGCTTCCACTAACTGGCCACTTTATTAAAAACACCTACCTTGTGCTTCCACTCACTGGCCACTTTATTAGAAACACCCACCTTGTGCTTCCACTAACTGGCCACTTTATTAGAAACAACCACCTTGTGCTTCCACTAACTGGCCACTTTATTAGAAACACCCAACTTGCGCTTCCACTAACTGGCCACTTTATTAGAAACACCCACCTTGTGCTTCCACTAACTGGCCACTTTATTAGAAACACCCAACTTGCGCTTCCACTAACTGGCCACTTTATTAGAAACACCCACCTTGTGCTTCCACTAACTGGCCACTTTATTAGAAACACCCAACTTGCGCTTCCACTAACTGGCCACTTTATTAGAAATACCCACCTTGTGCTTCCACTCACTGGCCACTTTATTAGAAACACCCACCTTGTGCTTCCACTAACTGGCCACTTTATTAGAAACACCCACCTTGTGCTTCCACTCACTGGCCACTTTATTAGAAACACCCACCTTGTGCTTCCACTAACTGGCCACTTTATTAGAAACACCCACCTTGTGCTTCCACTAACTGGCCACTTTATTATAAACACCCACCTTGTGCTTCCACTAACTGGCCACTTTATTAGAAACACCCACCTTGTGCTTCCTCTAACTGGCCACGGTTGCAGCAGACAGGGGTGAAGTTTAAAAGCGCTGAACTGCTGCTTTAATGTGCTCCAGCGTGACCTAAATACATACGGCCTCAGCACCGGCTGCCATATACGCACAACTTATGAATATGTAAATGTGCTCAGTAATTGGGCGCAGGTGAGTGATGAGTAAACGAGCGTGTAGGCAGGCTTTACCTTAGAAAATATAGTGTTGGAAAACACGAATAAATCATGTTTACGGTACATAAAACCACCTCCATCAAAGCCCGCGACTGTGGAGAAAACGTCCTAATTAGAGTCAAAGCCAGGCAGCCTGTTTATTTACTGAGGAAGTGAATCATTACAGAGGAAGAGGAGAAGAAAAGGACAAGCGAAGGACACGCGCATGAGAATTTACCTCCATACCATTATCTCTAACAGATCAACTGCACCCCACCCCCTCAATCCCACCCCCACCAGGCAGTTACATCCACTGATATACGCCAGATATCACGGTCTGCATTAAAGGGCCAATACCCGGCGTTTTCCGCCTCAGCTCAGGTTATAACATTGATGTGGGTTTATAAACCAGAATTCCGCTTTGTTTATGACCCCTCTTCATCCCCCAGAATGAAACAGGCCGTTTTTGTCTCTGTGCCAGGTGTGTGCAAAAGTTTAGGCACCCCCTAGTCCAGTGAACTAGTTTATGTTTAATATTTATAGACCAAATCAAAATTGTTGACACCAAGAATTAAAAGCTTAAAAGCATAAAAAAAAGAAAATTTATAAGTTTACTTTATGAACTGAATTCCCGGGATCAAGATTAAATATGAAATTAATAATTACTTAATAATAATTAGGATTTTGACATGTTTTATATATATATATATAAAATAAAAATACCAACCGTTAAAATGTCCTTTATGTTAGTCCAAATCATTACCGTAATTATAATGTATTTTTAAAAAGGCAAAAATGATTATTATTATTATTATTATTATTATTATCTAATAAAGAAATTCAATCTTACATGCTACAATATAACGCCTGCAGTTAAAAGCTGGATGTTATGTAATAATCCGTTTATTTTCATGTCCTTTTCTGAAGACGCTTTTATTCTGGATTAAAAGTTAAAAGCATCTGCATTAAAACTTATTATCATCATTTGAAACCTCTTCCTCCCAGAAAGCTCGCAGCTCTGTTTCTGAGAATTTTACTTTTCTTTGTTTCTTTGCTTTTATTTCTTTTATCAGCCAACCGGAGCCTCACTGGCCGTGGGTCTTTAATATGCATGAGCTCATTTGCATGCCGATCCTGATCAGCTCTTGCGTAGAACGGCAGTGAAAATACCACTGAGATCAAAAACACTGCAGTAAATAAACAGTAACTGTGTATTAAAATGTGCAGAAGTGTTTATGAGTTGAACTCATTTACATAAAACAACTAAACACACACTTTGTTAGGGGGTGCCAAAACTTTTGCATATGGCTGTATGCAAATGAGCTCTGTTCTGATTGTCCTCATTCATTATTCGTTCAGCAAGCTGGGCTGAAAGACTCTGTATATCCACAGTGGGCGGGGCTAGAGAGCTTTGGGCTGAGTTGGAGAATATATGCTTATACATTATATTCCCAAAAGTATTCACTCCCCCATCCAGACCACTGAATCCAGGTGTTCCAGTCACTTCCATGGCCACAGGTGTATAAAGCCGAGCCCCTAGGCCTGCAGACTGCTTCTACAGACATTAGTGAAAGAATGGGTCGCTCTCAGGAGCTCAGTGAATTCCAGCGTGGTGCCGTGATCGGACGCCACCTGTGCAGCAAGTCCAGTCGTGAAATTTCCTCACTACTAAATATTCCACAGTCCACTGTCAGTGGGATTATAACAAAGTGCAAGCGATTGGGAACGACAGCAACTTAGCAACTCAGCAAAATTCATTTGTCTAAATAATGCCATTAATATAATTTTTATTACTGATTTTAAATACACAAGGTCACCCAGTCAGCCACGAGCCACTGGGGTTACACCATATTCACACAACACCAGTGACTGTAAAACATCAGTGCTGTCGGGAAGAAAACCTCGAATCTCTATTTTTTGTCATTTTCCAATTTTTTACAGGTTTTGAAAAAGGCTGTTGTTCTTTACATTGTGTGTGAATTTTATGAAGAATGGACCGAAGGAAACGGCCCAAAAAGACTTGGAAAGACGTCCGGTTCCATTGACTTACATTAAGAGTGAAGTAGGTTTTTTCCTTCTCCTGTAAAGTGACCGGTTTGGAGATACGAGGTTTTGTTCCGACAGCAGTGAAATGTTTGGAATTGAGCTCTTTTAGCACATTCCCGCTCTGAATGTAGAACGACCCGTATGGGCCCTTTAACCGTGGGGGTCAGTGGGCCGTCTGAGTTGGTACCTCTGCAAGTTCTCCCGTCCTCCTGCAGCTCCAGGCCGTTTCCACAGTAACACGACGCTCCTGTTTGCAGCCTCACGCAGCCGAACTCGCAGCGCCGCTCACTGCAGCTCCGCTCCAGCTCTGAAACACAGACACACGGACGTTAGGCAGCTCTATCAGCTCCACTGACCACTCTATCAGCTCCACTGACCACTCTATCAGCTCCGCTCCAGCTCTGAAACACAGACACACGGACGTTAGGCAGCTCTATCAGCTCCACTGACCACTCTATCAGCTCCACTGACCACTCTATCAGCTCCGCTCCAGCTCTGAAACACAGACACACGGACGTTAGGCAGCTCTATCAGCTCCACTGACCACTCTATCAGCTCCACTGACCACTCTATCAGCTCCGCTCCAGCTCTGAAACACAGACACACGGACGTTAGGCAGCTCTATCAGCTCCACTGACCACTCTATCAGCTCCACTGACCACTCTATCAGCTCCGCTCCAGCTCTGAAACACAGACACACGGACGTTAGGCAGCTCTATCAGCTCCACTGACCACTCTATCAGCTCCACTGACCACTCTATCAGCTCCGCTCCAGCTCTGAAACACAGACACACGGACGTTAGGCAGCTCTATCAGCTCCACTGACCACTCTATCAGCTCCACTGACCACTCTATCAGCTCCGCTCCAGCTCTGAAACACAGACACACGGACGTTAGGCAGCTCTATCAGCTCCACTGACCACTCTATCAGCTCCACTGACCACTCTATCAGCTCTGCTCCAGCTCTGAAACACAGACACACGGACGTTAGGCAGCTCTATCAGCTCCACTGACCACTCTATCAGCTCCACTGACCACTCTATCAGCTCCACTCCAGCTCTGAAACACAGACACACGGACGTTAGGCAGCTCTATCAGCTCCACTGACCACTCTATCAGCTCCACTGACCACTCTATCAGCTCCGCTCCAGCTCTGAAACACAGACACACGGACGTTAGGCAGCTCTATCAGCTCCACTGACCACTCTATCAGCTCCACTGACCACTCTATCAGCTCCGCTCCAGCTCTGAAACACAGACACACAGACGTTAGGCAGCTCTATCAGCTCCACTGACCACTCTATCAGCTCCACTGACCACTCTATCAGCTCCACTCCAGCTCTGAAACACAGACACACGGACGTTAGGCAGCTCTATCAGCTCCACTGACCACTCTATCAGCTCCACTGACCACTCTATCAGCTCCGCTCCAGCTCTGAAACACAGACACACGGACGTTAGGCAGCTCTATCAGCTCCACTGACCACTCTATCAGCTCCACTGACCACTCTATCAGCTCCGCTCCAGCTCTGAAACACAGACACACGGACGTTAGGCAGCTCTATCAGCTCCACTGACCACTCTATCAGCTCCACTGACCACTCTATCAGCTCCGCTCCAGCTCTGAAACACAGACACACGGACGTTAGGCAGCTCTATCAGCTCCACTGACCACTCTATCAGCTCCACTGACCACTCTATCAGCTCCACTCCAGCTCTGAAACACAGACACACGGACGTTAGGCAGCTCTATCAGCTCCACTGACCACTCTATCAGCTCCACTGACCACTCTATCAGCTCCGCTCCAGCTCTGAAACACAGACACACGGACGTTAGGCAGCTCTATCAGCTCCACTGACCACTCTATCAGCTCCACTGACCACTCTATCAGCTCCACTCCAGCTCTGAAACACAGACACACGGACGTTAGGCAGCTCTATCAGCTCCACTGACCACTCTATCAGCTCCACTGACCACTCTATCAGCTCCGCTCCAGCTCTGAAACACAGACACACGGACGTTAGGCAGCTCTATCAGCTCCACTGACCACTCTATCAGCTCCACTGACCACTCTATCAGCTCCGCTCCAGCTCTGAAACACAGACACACGGACGTTAGGCAGCTCTATCAGCTCCACTGACCACTCTATCAGCTCCACTGACCACTCTATCAGCTCCGCTCCAGCTCTGAAACACAGACACACGGACGTTAGGCAGCTCTATCAGCTCCACTGACCACTCTATCAGCTCCACTGACCACTCTATCAGCTCCGCTCCAGCTCTGAAACACAGACACACGGACGTTAGGCAGCTCTATCAGCTCCACTGACCACTCTATCAGCTCCACTGACCACTCTATCAGCTCCGCTCCAGCTCTGAAACACAGACACACGGACGTTAGGCAGCTCTATCAGCTCCACTGACCACTCTATCAGCTCCACTGACCACTCTATCAGCTCCGCTCCAGCTCTGAAACACAGACACACGGACGTTAGGCAGCTCTATCAGCTCCACTGACCACTCTATCAGCTCCACTGACCACTCTATCAGCTCTGCTCCAGCTCTGAAACACAGACACACGGACGTTAGGCAGCTCTATCAGCTCCACTGACCACTCTATCAGCTCCACTGACCACTCTATCAGCTCCACTCCAGCTCTGAAACACAGACACACGGACGTTAGGCAGCTCTATCAGCTCCACTGACCACTCTATCAGCTCCACTGACCACTCTATCAGCTCCGCTCCAGCTCTGAAACACAGACACACGGACGTTAGGCAGCTCTATCAGCTCCACTGACCACTCTATCAGCTCCACTGACCACTCTATCAGCTCCGCTCCAGCTCTGAAACACAGACACACAGACGTTAGGCAGCTCTATCAGCTCCACTGACCACTCTATCAGCTCCACTGACCACTCTATCAGCTCCACTCCAGCTCTGAAACACAGACACACGGACGTTAGGCAGCTCTATCAGCTCCACTGACCACTCTATCAGCTCCACTGACCACTCTATCAGCTCCGCTCCAGCTCTGAAACACAGACACACGGACGTTAGGCAGCTCTATCAGCTCCACTGACCACTCTATCAGCTCCACTGACCACTCTATCAGCTCCGCTCCAGCTCTGAAACACAGACACACGGACGTTAGGCAGCTCTATCAGCTCCACTGACCACTCTATCAGCTCCACTGACCACTCTATCAGCTCCGCTCCAGCTCTGAAACACAGACACACGGACGTTAGGCAGCTCTATCAGCTCCACTGACCACTCTATCAGCTCCACTGACCACTCTATCAGCTCCACTCCAGCTCTGAAACACAGACACACGGACGTTAGGCAGCTCTATCAGCTCCACTGACCACTCTATCAGCTCCACTGACCACTCTATCAGCTCCGCTCCAGCTCTGAAACACAGACACACGGACGTTAGGCAGCTCTATCAGCTCCACTGACCACTCTATCAGCTCCACTGACCACTCTATCAGCTCCACTCCAGCTCTGAAACACAGACACACGGACGTTAGGCAGCTCTATCAGCTCCACTGACCACTCTATCAGCTCCACTGACCACTCTATCAGCTCCGCTCCAGCTCTGAAACACAGACACACGGACGTTAGGCAGCTCTATCAGCTCCACTGACCACTCTATCAGCTCCACTGACCACTCTATCATCTCCACTGACCACTCTATCAGCTCCACTCTATCAACTCCACTCTATCAGCTCCACTGTTACCCTGTCCTTCACCGGTCAGGATGACCAACACAAACTGTGCAGCAGCAGATGAGCTGTCGTCTCTGACCTTACATCTACAATGTGGACCGACAGGGTAGGAGTGTCTAATAGAGTGGACAGTGAGTGGACACAGTGTTTAAACTCCAGCAGCACTGCTGTGTCTGATCCACTCACACCAGCACAATACACACTAACGGCTCGCAGGAAGACAGCTGCTAACTAGCGCCGTGGAAGAATAACAGCTCTCATTCACCGTCATTTCAAACAACGTGGACATCCATCAGCGATACGCTCCTGTGCAAAAGTTTCGGCACCCCCGGCCCGACAACAGCCGCCACGTTTTGTTCCTTTTCCACGTGACACTGAGTGAACGCACCTGCAGAGAGCGCACGTTAACACGCGTGTACTGCTTACTTACTGAGTGTCACGTGTTGTCGGGCCTGAGGGGCAAAATGCGGCCCGTGCAAAAGTTATGGCACTCTTTGTGCGTTCCAATTTTCAAAAGTTTCCACACGTGCCGTCGGAATGTCAGCTGGAGGGCTGTGGGAGTGAATAGGAGCCGTCGCTGTGGGTCTCCGGCCCTGATTCGAGCGGAAAAAGGGCTCCACAAAGAGAACAATGCCGGTTCACCGGCGGGCCGCGGGAACACAAAGCCCATTCTTTCAGCAAAAGTCGGCCGGACGCGGCCTCGTTACGAGAGCGTGACTCAGCACTTTGGGGGCTAAGTGGCATTTAGAGGCTGTTTCCTTTGATGCATTCCTCCGGGGTCCGCTCCGGCTCAAGGTTGCTGTCAATAGGCAGCCATAAAGCTCAGATTTAGAGCGCGCGCCGCCAGATCCGTCACCTTAGCGGCACTTAGCGCGCCGCAGCGCTAATCTGCGGAGTATCCCGATTTATTTATCGATCTCGGGCCCGGCTGAAGAACGGCTGTGATTTATGAAAGCGCCAGCAACACGCGGCCACGGTCAGCCGCAATACGTTTAATATCAATAAACAATTTGGTGCACTTCTTTCATCTACCTGCTAGCGGGGGTCACCTTGCAAGCATTGTGGTCCTAGCCATGCTTTGCGTGCAGAGAGTAGATTGGAGGGTTTATAAAGAGCCTGTCTCTCGCAATCTGACAGCTATTCTGCACAAACAGCCTCCTGCTCACCTCCAGCACTCAGGCTGTCGGGCTTCGGCACAAAAACCTTATTTACACCAAATGTAGTCCATCAGCCAAGACACAACCAGTGGCCTCTTCAGTTATACAGTACTAAAACTCATCAATACCTGGATTATACACGGATCTATTCAAGCTGAAAGCCTCAGCAGATACAGTAAGGAGCTGAACGCACTGTCAGAAATGAAGGTTCTGTTCACATTTTTCACCATCGAGGTCCAAACAGTGTAGATGTTCCCTCAAAGCTCCAGCAGTGGTTCTAAGGTCTGATGGTGGAGCTTAAATCAGGTTCTCCAGGTGAAAACTTGGTATTTGTTCCTTTTCATAACCGAATGTTTTAAACCAGAGCAGTAGAGTAAAAGCGAGAGGCGAAGCGAGGCGAGGCGGGGTGTGTGGAGTCAGTCCAGCTTAGAACAGATCATTTCAGTGGATTATGGTTCAGTTATGTTCCCTGACTGAAGGTACTGAGATGGAGCCTTGAGGGTTCCACCCCAGTGACAGGAGCGGAACTGGCCTAGAGGCAGTCTAGTACCTTTATTTCTGAGAGTGTACACACAAACTGATCATTTATAGGGTTCTTATAGGGTTCTATCTGCTGGGAGGAGTCTGTCCCAAACACAACCCATTATGCATTTACATAACAATATTTACATATATTCATTATTTTTTAAAATGTTGTCGACTTAGATTTGAAGTGAGAATTCTCATTTGACTCTGAAATGAACTTAAGTGAATTTAGTAATACTTTAATCTGAAATGAATTTAGGTGAATTTAGTAATACTTTAATCTGAAATGAATTTAAGTGAATTTAGTAATACTTTAATCTGAAATGAATTTAAGTGAATTTAGTAATACTTTAATCTGAAATGAATTTAGGTGAATTTAGTAATACTTTAATCTGAAATGAATTTAAGTGAATTTAGTAATACTTTAATCTGAAATGAATTTAAGTGAATTTAGTAATACTTTAATCTGAAATGAACTTAAGTGAATTTAGTAATACTTTAATCTGAAATGAATTTAAGTGAATTTAGTAATACTTTAATCTGAAATGAACTTAAGTGAATTTAGTAATACTTTAATCTGAAATGAATTTAGGTGAATTTAGTAATACTTTAATCTGAAATGAATTTAGGTGAATTTAGTAATACTTTAATCTGAAATGAATTTAAGTGAATTTAGTAATACTTTAATCTGAAATGAATTTAGGTGAATTTAGTAATACTTTAATCTGAAATGAACTTAAGTGAATTTAGTAATACTTTAATCTGAAATGAATTTAAGTGAATTTAGTAATACTTTAATCTGAAATGAATTTAGGTGAATTTAGTAATACTTTAATCTGAAATGAATTTAAGTGAATTTAGTAATACTTTAATCTGAAATGAATTTAAGTGAATTTAGTAATACTTTAATCTGAAATGAACTTAAGTGAATTTAGTAATACTTTAATCTGAAATGAACTTAAGTGAATTTAGTAATACTTTAATCTGAAATGAATTTAAGTGAATTTAGTAATACTTTAATCTGAAATGAATTTAGGTGAATTTAGTAATACTTTAATCTGAAATGAATTTAAGTGAATTTAGTAATACTTTAATCTGAAATGAATTTAAGTGAATTTAGTAATACTTTAATCTGAAATGAATTTAGGTGAATTTAGTAATACTTTAATCTGAAATGAATTTAGGTAAATTTAGTAATACTTTAATCTGAAATGAATTTAAGTGAATTTAGTAATACTTTAATCTGAAATGAATTTAGGTGAATTTAGTAATACTTTAATCTGAAATGAATTTAAGTGAATTTAGTAATACTTTAATCTGAAATGAATTTAAGTGAATTTAGTAATACTTTAATCTGAAATGAATTTAAGTGAATTTAGTAATACTTTAATCTGAAATGAATTTAGGTGAATTTAGTAATACTTTAATCTGAAATGAATTTAAGTGAATTTAGTAATACTTTAATCTGAAATGAATTTAAGTGAATTTAGTAATACTTTAATCTGAAATGAATTTAAGTGAATTTAGTAATATAATAAGTGTTGAACTATGGCTTTAAGGGCTGCTGAAAGTGCTTGTCTCAGCCTGTCTCTCAGCCTGGCAGTTATTCCAGAAGAATGACAAGGCGCTGCCTCCACCGCTGACTCTGTGACCTTCTGCATGAGCTGCGGCTTTCAGAGCTGAGCCGGATGGAGGATATTTTGACTGCAGGCTGAGGAAAACAGAATATAACGCTATAACACAGATCCTACGTGGGAGAACAGTAATTCAGTCAGGGACAGAGAGTCAGCGGCAGCGGAGAGGAGTATTAATATACAGGATAGATTCATAACCAGCGTTCATCTGGGAGGAACAGGCCTGTAAGCTGTGACGGCCGAACTTCAGCATTTGTTTAAAAATGTGGAACATTATTTGAGGCCTTTCTTGCCAAATCTAGAAGAACGTGCAACTTTATTTACGATATAACTGTGAAAATGTACATGGGCAGAGTCCGTGTAACTGCGTGCAAGTGTACTTGTGTTGTATCATAGCAATTAAAGGGCCCATATCATGGGAAAACACATTTTCCTCACTTCCTGAGCCTGTGCAGTCTTATGTCGCAGGTAAACACGGTTAAAGCGCAAACACACCAATTCATACTTGCAACAAAACAGCTCCTTTTAAAATCACTGCTTTTGTGATGTCACAAAAAACAGAGCACGTTCCTGTTTGGCCTACAGCTTACAGCCTTAGCTCCGCCCATTCATGTTCAGAGCTCATTTTCATATCTCCGCCTTGAAGGGCCCACATCCTACTTTCTTCCCTACTTCCACGGAGGAGGTCTGCCTGTTTTTTTATGTCACAAAAATAGTCACAATTCATAATTCTTGTTTTGATCACTTAGTATTAAACAAACTGATTTGTTGTTGTATTTAGACTGCTGTAGGCTGAAATATGCATGTTTTTGTGACATCACAAAATAGCAGGTTATTTGCCATATATGGATTATGTGGACAGATTTTACCAGGAGATACCATGTATGTGCTGTAAATCTAACTTTATATTCAAAGAAATGAGAAAAATCTGGTTCACCATGACACAGGCCCTTTAACTGTGCGGTAACAAACAGCCTGTTTAATGCTAAGATATAAATATTTACAGCATTCGGCTGACGCTCTGATCCAGAGCGACTTACAGTGTGATCATTTTACACAGGGAGGCCAAGGTGGTGTTGGGAGTCTTGCCCAAGGACTCTTATTGGTATAGTGTAGGGTGTTTACCCAGGCGGGGCACTGAACCCCAGTCTACAGCGTAGTAGGTGAAGGTGGTGTTGGGAGTCTTGCCCAAGGACTCTTATTGGTATAGTGTAGGGTGTTTACCCAGGCGGGGCACTGAACCCCAGTCTACAGTGTAGTAGGTGAAGGTGGTGTTAGGAGTCTTGCCCAAGGACCCTTATTGGTATAGTGTAGGGTGGTTACCCAGGCGGGGCACTGAACCCCAGTGTACAGTGTAGAAGGCAGAGGTGTTACTCACTACACTAACCAACCACTAAACAGAGATCATAAAAAGTGAATAAGGACACAAAATAACACAAATGTTATAAATGAAGCGCTGGGGAAGAAAACGGGCCGTAGGATATGGGACTATCAGTGGCTGGAGGTCCTGGCTGTGCAGGCTCTGCGTGCCGCTTTCAGGAGTGGAGCTGGAATCCGAACCCATCGCGCTCTTCTGCCTTGGCGTGACTATTAGCAGCATCACAAAGGAAACCTGACACGCTGGAAATGACTGAACAATTCTCCACAATTTATGAAACATGTCATCCTTCAGAACAGAAGAAAAAAATTCTTAACAACATCCGAACAATATCTGACTTTTAATTGTTTTCCGTCGTCTTCCAAATCCGAGCTGACAGTAGCAATTAGCATCCGCACAATACGTGACACAGCGCCATTCATTTGGCCGAGCCGCACAATAACGCTCTGAAACGCGGCGATCCGTCAATGCCACAGCGCTCGGAAAAATCTGGGGAACTTCTCAACTTCGTTCCTCTTGATGTGCAGTGAATGTTCAGTGAGAAGCGCCAACTTTTTAGAAAGGGAGGAGGAAAGAAAGAGGAAGGAGGAAGGTAAAAAAGGAAGAAGAACTTTGAGCTAAATTACGGAGTCAGTACTACAAACACTGTCCGTCTAAAGTTGAGGGCCCTATTTGTAATATATACACACACACACACACACATCGCTGCTGTCGGAACAAAACCTCGTATCTCCAAAACGGTAACTTTACAGGAGGAGGAAAAAACCTACCGCACTTTTAATGGAAGTCAATGGAACCGGACGTCTTCCCAAGCCGTTTTGGGCCGTTCCTTTCGGTCTGTTCATCCTAAAATTTACAGACGATGTAAAGAACAACAGGTGCTTCCAAAGTATTAAAAAACTGAAAAATGACAAAAAATCCTTGGTTTTGCTCCGACAGCAGCGATGTGTAGATTGTACACGTAATCCATCGACTGTAAACACTCCCAGGGTGGGATTGTCCCATTTAAAGGCTAACCCCCTTCTGATGATGCATCCTGAAGGTGGGAGGAGCTTGTGACTGCTTTGTCGGAGCTGTTTTGTCTTTTTTTAGCTGGTGGTCCTCGGTCCTTCTCCCCTCTTTGATCTTTCTCCTGTCCCTGGTTCATCTCCTGTCTGCGGTTCTTTTCTTGCCACTGGTTCTTTATCTGTCTCTGGCATTTTGCTTGTCCCTGGTCTTTCTTCATTCACCGGTTCTTCTCTCGTCCTTGCTTTTTCTTCTGTCCCCGGCACTTCCACTGTCTTTGGTTGTCCTATAGCCCCAGATTCTTCTTCTGTCCCTAGCACTTCTCTTGTCACTGGTTCTTCTTTTGTTTGCGGTTCCGCTCTCATCCCATGTTTTTCTCTTGTCCTCAGTCCTTCTCCTGTCCTTGATCTTTCCCCTGTCCCTGGTTCTTCTCTTGCCACTGGTTCTTCTTCTGTCTCTGGCATTTCTTTTATCCCTGGTCCTACGTCTGTCCTTGGTTCTTCTCCGGTCCATAGTTCTTCTCCATACCCTGGCCCTTCTTTTGTCCTTGCTTCTTCTCCGGTCCCTGGCACTTCTCCTATCCTTGGCTCTTCTATTGCCCCAGATTCTTCTTTTGTCCCAAGCACTTCTCCTGTCCCTGGTCCTTCTTTTGTCCTTGATTCTTTTCCTGTCACTGGCTCTTCTCCTATCCTTGGTTCTTCCCTTGAACTTGGTTCTCCTAATGCCGTAGATTCTTCTTTTGTCCTTAGCACTGGTTCTTCTTTTGTTTAAGGTTCTTCTCTTATCCTTGGTTCTTCTCTTGTCCTTAGTTCTTCTCCTGTCCCTGGTACTTCTCTTATACTTGGTACTTCTCTTTAACTCGGTTCTCCTACTTTACCAGATTCTTTTATTGTCCCAGGATCTTCTTCTGTCAATGGTTCTTCTTTTGTTTGTGCTTTCTCTCCTGTGCCTTGTTCTTCTCTTGCCCTTGGTTCTTCTCCAGTCCCTAGATCCTCTTGGTTCTTCTCCTGTTTCTCTTCTTCTGACCCTGATTCTTCTCCTGTCCCTGGCCCTCCTCCTGTCACTGTTTCTACTCCTATCCCTGGTTCTTCTCCTGCATATGGTTCTTTTCCTGTTCTTGGTTCTTCTCTTGTCCCCAGTCCTTCTCCTGTCTTCAGTATTTCTCCAGTCATCAGTCCCTCTCCTGTCCTCAGTCCCTCTCCAGTTGCCAGACCCTCTCTTGCCCTCAGTTTCTCTCCTGTCCTCAGTCCCTCTCCAGTCACCAGACCCTCTCCTGTACCCAGTTCCTCTCTTGTCCTCAGTCCCTCTCCTGTCCCCAGTTCTTCACCTGCCCGTGGTTCTTCTTTCATCACTTTGTTCCCCAGTTTTTTTTTCCTTTCCCACATGGCTGTTCATAATATGATCTCTAAACTAGGCACTTTTTCCTTTCAACAAAAATAAATAAATAAGTAAAAGGAACAGTGGAAATCAAGAAATTGATGTTCCCAAACTTTGACCTGATCCTGTAAATGTGCAGGAAGGTGTTTTAAGTGATAAACTGGTAGAGAAACTCTTCTGTCTGTTTATAGGCTGTTAGAGTGATGAGCGAACAGAAAGCAGTGAATTGGGTCGGGTTCATCACTTACCCCTGTTCACAGTGCAGTATCTGTTAGAACACGGGGTGCAGGAACACTGACACCCTGCATATGGACACACACACACACACACGCAGACACACTCACACACACACACACACACACACACACACACACACTCACAGTCGCTCTGCTGCTCACACACAGCTCATAATCACCTCTGGCTGGCGGGAGGCCATTAAAGCCCAGATCCAACTGAGTCATGTAGGAGATTTATCTCAGAGAACTGTGAGGAGGAGCTCTGCTGACCACCCCCGCCAACACACACACACACACACACACACATACATATATATATAGAGAGAGAGAGAGAGAGAGAGAGAGAGATAGATAGATAGATAGATAGATAGATAGATAGATAGATAGATAGATAGATAGATAGATAGACAGACAGATAGACAGACAGACAGACAGACAGACAGACAGATAGACAGACAGACAGACAGACAGACAGACAGACAGATAGATAGACAGATAGATAGACAGGAACAGCTGTGGATGTTTTCAGATCTGAAGCAGCTTGATCTTCTCCTAGCTGCTCCACCACTGTACTGCTTTTCTTTTAATGTGTTGCATCTTTTCGTGCATGTAAACGTTTGCAGAGACCCAAAGCTCAGCGTTCCCTCCAGAGGGAGAACCTCTCTCCCACAGAACCCACCTTTCTCAGCTGCCTGAAACACCTCATCTGAATACCGGCCCTCTTCCTTTGTTACAGGATGACATCATCTCGTATCACAGTCTTTACTGCCCACCTACCAGTGAGCTCAGCCCCCTCACACAGCCCACAGTGGCTGCTGGAGGAGGAAGAGGAGGCTGGCCGGAATTTCAGGATCCACTCTGGATCAAACTGATACGGCAGAACCGACACCGCGGCTCAGGAAAGAAGGGTCTGTCTGCAGACTGCAGGACAGGGGCGGAACCTGGAGGTGCGGAACCGCTCTGGAGGCTTACCGATCAGAACAGAGTGGGCGAGCTGACCAATCACAGCACACTGGGCTCTACAGGAGGCGGAGTTTAAAGACACAGAGCTTTTCAGACAGAGGATGTGTAGAGATGTACAGTGGAACGTTGAATCATGTAAATGTAGCACCCTCCCGGAACCTGAAGTGACTTTGTCTGATATCAAGACTAAACCGGACTAATGAACATACTTAGGGCAGCAGGACTGAGGCAGATACAGATGTTTAGAGCAGGCTCCTGTCCTCTGACAGATGTGGTAACCCCAATTTGATTCATTTCTTACAGTCAGGAACACGCAGGCTACATCATTAAGGTTCTTCCCCAGCAGGCCGCTGGTGGAGACCAACGATTCGGAGCAATCTCACAGATACAGAGAGGAGACAGAAACAGAGGAGAGGACGGAGTCCTGATGAGAGACGCCTAATGATGTAGTAGGGACTGGCGTTCGTATATATCAAATATAGTCATTTTAGATGCTTAAGGTGACCTGTTTTGTGGACTAAATAGGTCTACGCTGTTCTGTCACGGCCCTTTTTAAAAGAAGCATTTTTAACAACTAAACTACATCAAAAATATGTTTATTATACAAAATAGTAAAAGCCAAATGAACACGAGATAAAACTGTTAATACTGCTTCCTCTCTTTGGTCTTAAGTTAAGACTGTCGTATTTCAGAAGCAAAGCTGGTCTTCATTTAGGAATCTCGTCTGATCTTACAGCATCTTATCTTCAGTTAGGAATGATCGAACATGACCATCATCCGTCATGTCTGTTGCCTAGCAACTGACCATAAACACACTCATCTGAAACATAAACATGTAATATTTCATCTACATTAACACAGGAAGGTGATCAGAGGGGCGGTGGAGTTCGAGTCGGCAGCGTCTGAGATGTTTAAACGCAGAGTTAGAAGAGAAAAACATCTCCCAGTGAAAGCCGCGTTTTACAGTAGGAATAAATGGAGCTCATTATGCTGGTAGTGAACTACGCTGCCTGACTCAGCCGCCTCAGAACCAGAGAAACGGGCCTTAAACAGGAGTCAGGACCCTGCTGGAGTTCATCCTGAAGTCAGGACAGGATTCAGGAGGTTCAGTCCAGTCAGGATGTTTGTGTGGTGCTGTTTTCTGATCTGGAGTTCATGATGAATGCTGATATTTTGGAATAGCTACTGAACTAAACTCAGACAGATTTCAGAGTAAGGATGCTTCTGTAATGGTTCCACCTTAAAATGAGAACTGAGGAGTAGCTACATACTGCCAGTGACCGCTGCACCATTTAAGGTGGAATGGACAATTTCAAAAAGCAGCAAACTTCAGCTTTGTTGAATTTCTTGAGTCATTTGTCTTGTGCATGCGTCCCGTACGCTCGGACCCCCAACCGTCCAACACTGCTTCTCTGCATGGTGGAACTGTTCCTCAGAGTGATGGAGGATATGTTGTATATGATTCTACACAGAACCTTTTTGAAAATGGTTCTGTGCAGCACCAAAAAGAGTTCTAAAAATAGCAGAACTCTATTTGGTGCCATATAAAGCCCTATACAACACATCCTCCCTCGACCTCACCCTTCAGGCCTGCACATGGTCCTTTGAGTGTTCATGGTTCTATATAGAACCACTGTCTTTACTAAAGAACCATTGAGTGTAGGCTAATGATAACCCCAAGAGACTGGCTGTACCTTTCTGTCCATGTGCTATTAATTATGCAATGATAGAATGAGTTGTCTTTATATTGAACCCTCATTTCAATATAACGACAGTAATCGTAAAAAGAGGAAGGGTTTTTTTTCTTCATAAAGGCTCAGCAATAACTTTTAATCCTAAAGATTTGTGATAAAACATCTCCTCTAATACTCACAAACACAAATGAAAGTTTCATGTCTGCACTTTCCACCCAATTTCTCCACTAGTTTGAATGATCTACGAGTCAGAAATTATTCATAACATAAAATTACAGCGTGATTTCTTCATCACTGATAAGCGAGGCTCCTTAGAGTTAAAGCGGTGAGTGATTGTGACAGCAGGGAGTTTGAGGCTGGAGAGAAAAGGCAGTAAAAGTGGAGCGTCGTGTCTGTTAGATTGTTTAGACGAAGCCGGCGTCGCAGACAAGGTAAGCTCGTGCTCATGATAGAGAAAAATAAATATTAACGAGCAAACAAACGCATAAATGAATAAATAAACGTCAGGCAGCGCTGGAGTGCGCAGGGAGGAGGCAGTAAAGTGGAGGCAGCGCTGCAGTGAGGCTGTGAAACACGCCTGCTGCCTTTAGTCTCCAATCAACACTTCATAATTTACACCCAGAACAAAGCAGAGAGACGGAGATAACGCACAGAGCAGATCCTGCAGAGGACGAGGAGACAGCATACAGCCCCGCGGGTCTCCGAAGAGCAGAACACACCCTGCTTAAAGACAAAGCTCAGCTAAAAGACTAATGCCCCCACTTATTATAATACTGATGTGGTGGTGTGTTAGTGAGTGTTGCGCTGGTCTGAGTGGATCAGACACAGCAGTGTTGCTGGAGTTTTTAAACACCTCAGTGTCGCTGCTGGACTGAGAACCAAAAATATCCAGTCAACAGCGTCCTGTGGGCGGCGTCCTGTGGGCAGCGTCCTGTGGGCGGTGTCCTGTGGGCGGCGTCCTGTGGGCGGCGTCCTGTGGGCGGCGTCCTGTGGGCGGCGTCCTGTGGGCGGCGTCCTGTGGGCAGCGTCCTGTGGGCAGCGTCCTGTGACCACTGATGAAGGACTAGAGGATGACCAACACAAACTGTGCAGCAGCAGATGAGCTGTCGTCTCTGACTTTACACCTACAAGGTGGACCGACGAGGTAGGAGTGGTAGGATGGACTACAGTCTGTAACTGTAGAGCTACAGAGTGAAACTCGGTCAGTGGACCTGATAAAATGGAAACAAGGAGGTGGTCAGAAAGATTGGTGTGCACTCCAACTACGAGGCTAATCTGACCGGTGGCTCTGATTCGTACAAACAGGCTTGAACGTAGCCACCATGAGATCACACAGAGCATCTCTGTCTGTCCAGAACTGGAGCTGCCCAGGGAGGTGTTGAGGGTCTGGATATTGGGTTACAGACACAGGTCTCTTTATCCAGAGTTTACCAGCTTCACTCTCCATGGTAGGTACGGTGCGATTTTCTGACAGGGTTTATAAAAGTTATTCTACAGTTTAAACCAAAGTTTAATACAGCCCAGCACTTATCATGGTCAAAATACATGAAACTGGACCAGCACCGGCCCTTTTTATTTCATAGATAAAAACATTGGATATTTTAATGATATGCTGACCGCTGAACTGGAAATGTCTCTGGCTTTACTTCAGAGATCGGCTGACACGTCATTTTGAACCCAGGCCTTATCCCAATTTAGTCATGGCCAGTTCCCACCTGCTAGTTAGACCTTCCTAAATCTCATAATGCTCATAATACATGCTCTGGCCAAGGGTTTCATCACTGGGACGATCTTCTGATGATGGGGCCAACTCTTAGACGCTTACACCACATGAGAACCTGAAAACCAGCTAAAAAGTCAGAAACCACTTAATAAAGTCTATTAGAGAATAATGATCATCTCCATATGGTTAATTATCTCAGCACTGATGCTAACAGGCGGTGCAGTGGCTTAATTAGCTCCTTATCTCCAGTACTCAGACATATGGAGCAAACTTTAGACACTAAACCTGTCTTGTTTGACAAACTACACCGTGTAAATTAGATTTTTCACCAAACTATTGCTTTAACCACAGAACCTGCAAGTGCAGAGTGCGTCTTCGGTTCATTGACTGTGGCTTGAGGAGTGAATGAAACACTGGAGAAGAAGGAAAGAGGGCAAGACACTCTGGCTGGACTTCTGGGCAGCTTCTGTTTGGACTAGATGCCCCAGACACTGATCTCCTGTGCCTTTTAATTTGCATATGCATGTAGATGTTGTATAATAAGGATGACCCACACTAGTTTAATGATATGGAAATTCTGTACAGGTTGCACCAAGTTTAATGGGCGTCCTGAGAACTGATGCTCACAGTTACTGGCATGTCTGAGTGGATTAGAACAGGAGAAGTGCCTGTTTATTCATGCCCTGAAAGGAGCCTGTCAGAAACAATGAGCTCTCACTTTCACTACTGAACTAAACAGCCTGGGAAGAGGAGAACCAGCAACCGCTACAGGAAGAAGGTGGCTGTTTCTAATAAAGTGGCCAGTGAGTGGAAGCACAAGGTGGGTGTTTCTAATAAAGTGGCCAGTGAGTGGAAGCACAAGGTGGGTGTTTCTAATAAAGTGGCCAGTTAGTGGAAGCACAAGGTGGGTGTTTCTAATAAAGTGGCCAGTTAGTGGAAGCACAAGGTGGGTGTTTCTAATAAAGTGGCCAGTTGGTGGAAACACAAGGTGGGTGTTTCTAATAAAGTGGCCAGTTAGTGGAAGCGCAAGGTGGGTGTTTCTAATAAAGTGGCCAGTTAGTGGAAGTGACTTCTGCATTAAAAACCAGGTTCCACACTTAAAGTGTTTTGGTTTGTTCTAAGGTTCCTCCGTGAGCAGCGCTGAAATATCTCACCGTCGTTTCTACCTCTGCGCCCCTCCTGCACAAGCAGGGTTCACAGAGCGCAGCTAAAAAAACCACAAACACCAACTCGCACAAAAGGCACTCAGCAGCCGGAACAACACAGCCTTCCTCAGGTCTAAAGATGGAACTCTTTAGTGGATTGAGCCGGGATGCTAAGAGGGAGATGCACATTTGTCTTTGAAACACTGGCTTTCTTCACTTTTATGATGTCTCTGGGGAAATCACTCCCTCTCCGTGTTTCCCCGTGTTTAGCCAGTTACGGTGAGACGTAATGATCTGATGCAGGATCTACAGCCGGTTTCCACTCAGCCAATTCACTTCAGCTCCAATGAGCCTCTAACAGTCTCTGCTACCCACTGTTCACTATTGATTTTACTATTGTGATAAACCCCATATTTGTTGATATTTTTGCATTTCCAGTGTAGAACAGATTCAGCTTATATCACAATACCTACATTTAGAGTCAGTTATTCATTCAGTCTAATGAGAAACTGTAGAACGGACTCGGTTTATATCACAATACCTACATTTAGAGTCGGTTATTCATTCAGTCTAATGAGAAACTGTAGAACGGACTCGGTTTATATCACAATACCTACATTTAGAGTCGGTTATTCATTCAGCCTAATGAGAAACTGTAGAACAGACTCGGTTTATATCACAATACCTACATTTAGAGTCGGTTATTCATTCAGTCTAATGAGAAACTGTAGAACGGACTCGGTTTATATCACAATACCTACATTTAGAGTCGGTTATTCATTCAGCCTAATGAGAAACTGTAGAACAGACTCGGTTTATATCACAATACCTACATTTAGAGTCGGTTATTCATTCAGTCTAATGAGAAACTGTAGAACGGACTCGGTTTATATCACAATACCTACATTTAGAGTCGGTTATTCATTCAGTCTAATGAGAAACTGTAGAACGGACTCGGTTTATATCACAATACCTACATTTAGAGTCAGTTATTCATTCAGTCTAATGAGAAACTGTAGAACAGACTCGGTTTATATCACAATACCTACATTTAGAGTCGGTTATTCATTCAGCCTAATGAGAAACTGTAGAACGGACTCGGTTCATATCACAATACCTACATTTAGAGTCAGTTATTCATTCAGTCTAATGAGAAACTGTAGAACAGACTCGGTTTATATCACAATACCTACATTTAGAGTCGGTTATTCATTCAGCCTAATGAGAAACTGTAGAACGGACTCGGTTCATATCACAATACCTACATTTAGAGTCAGTTATTCATTCAGCCTAATGAGAAACTGTAGAACAGACTCGGTTTATATCACAATACCTACATTTAGAGCCGGTTATTCATTCAGTCTAATGAGAAACTGTAGAACAGACTCGGTTTATATCACAATACCTACATTTAGAGTCGGTTATTCATTCAGCCTAATGAGAAACTGTAGAACAGACTCGGTTTATATCACAATACCTACATTTAAAGCCGGTTATTCATTCAGTCTAATGAGAAACTGTAGAACGGACTCGGTTTATATCACAATACCTACATTTAGAGTCGGTTATTCATTCAGTCTAATGAGAAACTGTAGAACAGACTCGGTTTATATCACAATACCTACATTTAGAGTCGGTTATTCATTCAGTCTAATGAGAAACTGTAGAACGGACTCGGTTTATATCACAATACCTACATTTAGAGTCGGTTTTTCATTCAGCCTAATGAGAAACTGTAGAACAGACTCGGTTTATATCACAATACCTACATTTAGAGTCGGTTATTCATTCAGTCTAATGAGAAACTGTAGAACAGACTCGGTTTATATCACAATACCTACATTTAAAGTCGGTTATTCATTCAGTCTAATGAGAAACTGTAGAACAGACTCGGTTTATATCACAATACCTACATTTAGAGTCGGTTATTCATTCAGTCTAATGAGAAACTGTAGAACGGACTCGGTTTATATCACAATACCTACATTTAGAGTCGGTTATTCATTCAGCCTAATGAGAAACTGTAGAACGGACTCGGTTTATATCACAATACCTACATTTAGAGCCGGTTATTCATTCAGTCTAATGAGAAACTGTAGAACAGACTCGGTTTATATCACAATACCTACATTTAGAGTCGGTTATTCATTCAGTCTAATGAGAAACTGTAGAACGGACTCGGTTTATATCACAATACCTACATTTAGAGTCGGTTATTCATTCAGCCTAATGAGAAACTGTAGAACAGACTCGGTTTATATCACAATACCTACATTTAGAGTCGGTTATTCATTCAGCCTAATGAGAAACTGTAGAACAGACTCGGTTTATATCACAATACCTACATTTAGAGCCGGTTATTCATTCAGTCTAATGAGAAACTGTAGAACGGACTCGGTTTATATCACAATACCTACATTTAGAGTCAGTTATTCATTCAGTCTAATGAGAAACTGTAGAACAGACTCGGTTTATATCACAATACCTACATTTAGAGTCGGTTATTCATTCAGTCTAATGAGAAACTGTAGAACGGACTCGGTTTATATCACAATACCTACATTTAGAGTCGGTTATTCATTCAGTCTAATGAGAAACTGTAGAACAGACTCGGTTTATATCACAATACCTACATTTAGAGTCGGTTATTCATTCAGCCTAATGAGAAACTGTAGAACGGACTCGGTTTATATCACAATGCCTACATTTAGAGTCGGTTATTCATTCAGTCTAATGAGAAACTGTAGAACGGACTCGGTTTATATCCCAATACCTACATTTAGAGTCGGTTATTCATTCAGTCTAATGAGAAACTGTAGAACGGACTCGGTTTATATCACAATACCTACATTTAGAGTCGGTTATTCATTCAGTCTAATGAGAAACTGTAGAACAGACTCGGTTTATATCACAATACCTACATTTAGAGTCGGTTATTCATTCAGTCTAATGAGAAACTGTAGAACAGACTCGGTTTATATCACTATACCTACATTTAGAGTCGGTTATTCATTCAGCCTAATGAGAAACTGTAGAACAGTCTCGGTTTATATCACAATACCTACATTTAGGGTCGGTTATTCATTCAGCCTAATGAGAAACTGTAGAACAGTCTCGGTTTATATCACAATACCTACATTTAGAGTCGGTTATTCATTCAGTCTAATGAGAAACTGTAGAACAGACTCGGTTTATATCACAATACCTACATTTAGAGCCGGTTATTCATTCAGTCTAATGAGAAACTGTAGAACGGACTCGGTTTATATCACAATACCTACATTTAGAGTCGGTTATTCATTCAGTCTAATGAGAAACTGTAGAACAGACTCGGTTTATATCACAATACCTACACTTAGAGCCGGTTATTCATTCAGCCTAATGAGAAACTGTAGAACAGACTCGGTTTATATCACAATACCTACATTTAGAGCCGGTTATTCATTCAGTCTAATGAGAAACTGTAGAACAGACTCGGTTTATATCACAATACCTACATTTAGAGTCGGTTATTCATTCAGCCTAATGAGAAACTGTAGAACGGACTCGGTTTATATCACAATACCTACATTTAGAGCCGGTTATTCATTCAGCCTAATGAGAAACTGTAGAACGGACTCGGTTTATATCACAATACCTACATTTAGAGTCGGTTATTCATTCAGCCTAATGAGAAACTGTAGAACGGACTCGGTTTATATCACAATACCTACATTTAGAGTCGGTTATTCATTCAGTCTAATGAGAAACTGTAGAACGGACTCGGTTTATATCACAATACCTACATTTAGAGTCGGTTATTCATTCAGCCTAATGAGAAACTGTAGAACGGACTCGGTTTATATCACAATACCTACATTTAGAGTCGGTTATTCATTCAGTCTAATGAGAAACTGTAGAACGGACTCGGTTTATATCACAATACCTACATTTAGAGCCGGTTATTCATTCAGTCTAATGAGAAACTGTAGAACAGACTCGGTTTATATCACAATACCTACATTTAGAGTCGGTTATTCATTCAGCCTAATGAGAAACTGTAGAACAGACTCGGTTTATATCACAATACCTACATTTAGAGTCGGTTATTCATTCAGCCTAATGAGAAACTGTAGAACAGACTCGGTTTATATCACAATACCTACATTTAGAGTCGGTTATTCATTCAGCCTAATGGGAAACTGTAGAACGGACTCGGTTTATATCACAATACCTACATTTAGAGCCGGTTATTCATTCAGTCTAATGAGAAACTGTAGAACAGACTCGGTTTATATCACAATACCTACATTTAGAGTCGGTTATTCATTCAGTCTAATGAGAAACTGTAGAACAGACTCGGTTTATATCACAATACCTACATTTAGAGCCGGTTATTCATTCAGTCTAATGAGAAACTGTAGAACGGACTCGGTTTATATGACAATACCTACATTTAGAGTCGGTTATTCATTCAGCCTAATGAGAAACTGTAGAACGGACTCGGTTTATATCACAATACCTACATTTAGAGTCGGTTATTCATTCAGCCTAATGAGAAACTGTAGAACGGACTCGGTTTATATCACAATACCTACATTTAGAGTCGGTTATTCATTCAGCCTAACGAGAAACTGTAGAACGGACTCGGTTTATATCACAATACCTACATTTAGAGTCGGTTATTCATTCAGTCTAACGAGAAACTGTAGAACGGACTCGGTTTATATCACAATACCTACATTTAGAGTCAGTTATTCATTCAGTCTAATGAGAAACTGTAGAACGGACTCGGTTTATATCACAATACCTACATTTAGAGCCGGTTATTCATTCAGTCTAACGAGAAACTGTAGAACGGACTCGGTTTATATCACAATACCTACATTTAGAGCCGGTTATTCATTCAGTCTAATGAGAAACTGTAGAACGGACTCGGTTTATATCACAATACCTACATTTAGAGTCGGTTATTCATTCAGTCTAATGAGAAACTGTAGAACGGACTCGGTTTATATCACAATACCTACATTTAGAGCCGGTTATTCATTCAGTCTAATGAGAAACTGTAGAACGGACTCGGTTTATATCACAATACCTACATTTAGAGTCGGTTATTCATTCAGCCTAATGAGAAACTGTAGAACGGACTCGGTTTATATCACAATACCTACATTTAGAGCCGGTTATTCATTCAGCCTAATGAGAAACTGTAGAACAGACTCGGTTTATATCACAATACCTACATTTAGAGCCGGTTATTCATTCAGTCTAATGAGAAACTGTAGAACGGACTCGGTTTATATCACAATACCTACATTTAGAGTCGGTTATTCATTCAGTCTAATGAGAAACTGTAGAACGGACTCGGTTTATATCACAATACCTACATTTAGAGTCGGTTATTCATTCAGTCTAATGAGAAACTGTAGAACAGACTCGGTTTATATCACAATACCTACATTTAGAGTCGGTTATTCATTCAGCCTAATGAGAAACTGTAGAACAGACTCGGTTTATATCACAATACCTACATTTAGAGTCGGTTATTCATTCAGCCTAATGAGAAACTGTAGAACGGACTCGGTTTATATCACAATACCTACATTTAGAGTCGGTTATTCATTCAGTCTAATGAGAAACTGTAGAACGGACTCGGTTTATATCACAATACCTACATTTAGAGCCGGTTATTCATTCAGTCTAATGAGAAACTGTAGAACGGACTCGGTTTATATCACAATACCTACATTTAGAGTCGGTTATTCATTCAGCCTAATGAGAAACTGTAGAACGGACTCGGTTTATATCACAATACCTACATTTAGAGCCGGTTATTCATTCAGTCTAATGAGAAACTGTAGAACGGACTCGGTTTATATCACAATACCTACATTTAGAGTCGGTTATTCATTCAGTCTAATGAGAAACTGTAGAACGGACTCGGTTTATATCACAATACCTACATTTAGAGCCGGTTATTCATTCAGTCTAATGAGAAACTGTAGAACGGACTCGGTTTATATCACAATACCTACATTTAGAGTCGGTTATTCATTCAGTCTAATGAGAAACTGTAGAACGGACTCGGTTTATATCACAATACCTACATTTAGAGCCGGTTATTCATTCAGTCTAATGAGAAACTGTAGAACGGACTCGGTTTATATCACAATACCTACATTTAGAGTCGGTTATTCATTCAGTCTAATGAGAAACTGTAGAACGGACTCGGTTTATATCACAATACCTACATTTAGAGCCGGTTATTCATTCAGTCTAATGAGAAACTGTAGAACGGACTCGGTTTATATCACAATACCTACATTTAGAGTCGGTTATTCATTCAGTCGGTCGCCGAGGCTCTGCGCATGCACAATCCCTTTCAGTACAAATGCTGTGGGTCCAATTCTCGCCTGAGGCCAGATCACTGATGCCACGGCTCCTCCAGTGCATGGCGGTAGCCCCCACAGTTCATAGCTGGGTGTAAAGACAGCGACGCTCCACCCTGCGTCCTCCTGCTTTGTCTGCAGCACACCATGCCATCAACATCAAGCTGGACGATGGTCAGGAAGTGCTCTTTATAAGACACCCAGGCAGAAAGGCACATGCAGAAGCACAAACCCAGCACGCGCATGGCTGGCGGCGACGCCCCCCTCGTGGCAGACCAACCCCCAACACAAAACATACTACCTAAACCCACGTTGTCATAGAAACAATAAAAACTCGACAACAGCAGCAACAATAGCTCCCTTTTTAGGAGGGCGCGCCTACCATGAGCGTCTGCGCTTGACCGCTCACACGGCCACGCCTCCTGAGCCTTTTGGAACCAGCGCCAGCCCAGTAGTGGAGTTATTGGACAGGTGTGAATTGTTTTCTGAGTTACGTGGAACAGATATTCTTAATTGACTTGGATTCTGCCAACTGAACGGCCACTAGGGGGCACTGCAGAAAGAGGCTACTTTACTGTAAAGCACTGTGAGAAAAACATGTTTCAAAATCAAATAAAGAAATGGGGCATGCCAAAGCGGCCCTGCTCTCCATTCTGTCTCCCTCCGTCCCCTCGTCCCCCCTCCCCTCTAAACCGCAACCGCAGAACCAAGCGCTGAGTTCTGTTTACTCAGGTGAAGCTGCGGTGCTGCTGTTCATTAGCGCTCCGAGCCCTGCCAGGTGATTGGTGCAACTAAGGCTAATGGCACTAATGTTTTATGTGTCAAGAGTCCTGCGGTGTTTTGCAATAAAAGTAAATTTAATTTGCTGACTCAAGTCAGGCGAGCGGTATCAGGTAACCCTGCATGTGCTTAATCACGGCGCGTTAGCAGGGACGCTCCACCGCAGCGAACCCCGTGGTAAACCGTGTGTTTAACTGTAGCTCGGTGCTATTTTTGCTCTGGACTCTTCACCATCTCTACATCACCACTTCTGAAGCTACTGGGCCTCGAAGGCTGACGTGGGCCGTTCTGCTGGATCAGCTCAACATGTGGCATCACAGCTAAAACCAAAAAATCAAAACGAAGAAAGTTTTGAGATCTTCCATATTCACAAGCACTTTTCTGATCCATCCAAACTCAAGGCACTATCAGAGGCAGTAACATTTAACATGGATCAAAATCATCATTTATAGGATGTCTGTCCCAAACTCTAACCACTATGAATGGACTAAAATGTGCGCACGACTAAAAGAAAACAAGAAAATGAATCGTTAATCAATGGAGTGAATGAGATATTTAAGTCATAGCCACAAATTAGTAAGGTGTGGGAACAAGATATTTAAGTCATAGCCAAAACTTAGTCAGGCATGGGAATGAGATCATGTCTTATTAAGCTGTGGTCAAGGCTTAATTATCTTGTTCCCAAGCATTACTAAGTCATGGCCATGACTTAAATATCTCCTCCCCACCCCTTACTGAGTCATGGCCCTGACTTAATTATTTCATCCCCACACCTTACTAAGTCATAGCCATGACTTCATTATCTAGTCCCCACACCTTACTAAGATATGGCCATGACTTCATTATTTGGTCTCCACACCTTACAAAGTCATGGCCCATGGCAGAAAGTGAGGCCGCAACCCAAACTCTGAAAATCAGTGTGGAACATCTTTCTGTCACTTCAACAACAGTCCGAGGAATCTGCGCTCCGAGGAATCTGCGCTCCGAGGAATCTGCGTTCTGAGGAATCTGCGCTCCGAGGAAATCTGCGCTCCGAGGAATCTGCGCTCCGAGGAATCTGCGCTCCGAGGAAATCTGCGCTCTGAGGAATCTGCGCTCCGAGGAATCTGCGCTCAAAGGAAATCTGCGTTCCCAGATACGAGTCCTTTCCTCGTTGGTTCACAGGGACCGAGCCAGTCCTGCAGTGGGAGGCACTCGCGTTAGCTTAGCATAGCAGGCTACAGCTCAAAGCACTGCAGAACCAGTTCTGTCACTCCGACACCGGTCAGTTGGCATCGCTTTGGTCATCTGCACCTGTGACAGCAGAGCAGTCGAACCGGTTTGGATCTCCTCAGCTAAGCTAAGTTAGCTAGGAGAGAGGAGCTGGCTAGCATCAGCTTAGCCAGGAGACTCCAGCTTCAGACACCAGAGAACAGGTTTAAATCCTGCCTCCTCCTCTTCCTCAGATATGAGTCATTACCATCAGTACAGCTTCCGTTGGTCAGAATGGAGCCTGTCCAGCGGTGCGTGCTGCTCTCTCCGGGTTAGGAGCAATGTTTAACATTTAGAAATTGGTTTTAGATCCAAGCTGTGCTGTTTACTGAACATGGGGGTTTAACACCGTGCACTGCTTTCATTTATTTGAGCAAACTGAATTTATTTGAATGCTTTCGGGCTCGTAGTAAAAAAAAACATATAAACACAGAACCAAACAGCCGACAGCTACATCATTACATCATCCCACCAAATGGTTCTGTGGCCCCGAGCGTAGTTAGTACCAAGCCGGGCCGATCCCGGTTCTGTGTTGAACCGTGTCTGTGCGGAACGGTTAACCTCCGTCCTCGGAGCCGTTAGGCCACTGAGAACTGCCAGGTTTTCCGTGCTTTAGTGAAAAGCATGACGGTTCTATGGGCTCGCTAGTCATGCGCTGGCTGCATTTCTGAGCTCTGCTGAAAATGAGCTGAAATGGATCAACAGACTTACGGGACACATTTGACTTCCGTGCATTACAGAAGCTCCATCTACGTCCGCGCCGTGTCTGCAGTGTGAGCAGCGCTGGTGTAATGACTGATGCAGCTGAGTCAAAGAGCAGAGTCTACTCTGCTGTATTGGAGTCAAATTGTTTTCAGATAAACGCTAAAGGCTCAGATCGGCAGCGTGGCAGGAAACAGAAGGTGGGCGAGGGGTCGACTGGGGTCTTTTTGTTGTTGAGAGTTGCTGAAAATGTGGTGATGCAAACAGAAGTTTCATTGTTTTGATGCTTTGTACTGATTTGAGGGTCATTCCTATATCGAGTGTGTTGAGCAGCGCGAGCCAAACAAACAGCAGAACTCACAAAGGGTAGAATCTGCAGCGCTTTTTTTTCATCGGAGAGTGAAAAAAGTGCTAAAAGCGATAAAAACGCTGGCATGAGAAGCAGGTTTTGCCGAGATAATGATTCGACAGTTTTCATCTCCAAACTATTGTTAAAAGCACACATAGAAACTCTTTTGGTCCACAGAAAGATAGAAATGCTGGCACAAACAAGGCAAAATTCGGATCAGCGCTTAACACCCTCTGGCTGACAGGTTGATGGAATGCTGGTTCCGTTCCCTGACCACGCCAGGGGGCAAGGGGGGAGATGGGGTCGACCCCTTGCTTTCACATAGAGGCTCTTTGACTAATGCAAGCAGTCCATCTGCAGCAACAGCAGAGTGAATTCGGTACCACCTACAGCCACTTTGGCATTTGGGAGCTGGACCACGACCCAGACAGGTGTGTGGAGCCAAGGCATTTCTGGCATAAGTACCCCATGATGGAGGTACACCAGGTACTCTGGGTCTCAGCCCCCCAGCAAGCCTCTTCCGATAAAGGCTGAGCACTGAAAAGCACTCAAAGATCACAGTTATGGACCCCTGGGCACAAATGTTTGGTTGGCCCTTTACCCAGCTACCTTTTATGGGTGGTCAGGACATTTTTACAGTATCGCAGCGGGTTATATGAGGGTTATGCAGCACCACGACGGTGGCAATGTTAGGCCTGTCAGGGTTTCAGCACATATGCACATGCTTTCGAGACAAAACAGTAGAAAGAGAAACAAGAGCACAGCTTACATGTGGATTTATTGTAGAAAGTTTTTTTTAATATTTCCTGAGATAGCAATACATAGCTATTATATATGTATATAACGGATGCTATGATAATAAAAAAGAAATAAAATGTTGCTGCGAAGGCCACAGGGCTGTAAAAAGACCTCCATTGTATTTAGACCATACAAAATGATTGGATGGCATACCTGCCTACCTCATAAAAGGTAGAGGTGCATGAAAATGTCAGAGAAAGTTACACAGGTACCCACAACAGCTCCAACTTTTAAAGACAGAAAGAAAAAAGACATAAGTAGAAAAGGCTTCGAACAAATAGAGGTTTGGATAAAGCAAGAAGTCAAACTAGAGTGAGCAGGAACGCGGCTATCCAACGGTGGAGAAAGCCGAGGCAGCTGAAAGGCTGGAAAGCGACACCAAGGCTGCTGATTTTCTGTTGGACAGGTAATTATCTGGTTTATTCTGTTTATAGGCGACTGTGTTATATTCCAGAATTATGTTCCTGATGTAGCTAACTGCTCATTTAGTTACATTATGTGCTATTCCAATGCTAACGTTAGCTAAGTGGTAGGTGTAAGCTAGCTGGCTATGTTCGAAGGTTCCATTTCTGTCCCATTTCAGAAGAACACGGATGATCTTTGAAATGCTTCCAGAAATGCTCCGATTCTGAGGATACACACCTACAAGGTGGACCGACAAGGTAGGAGAGTCTAACAGAGTGGACAGTGAGTGGACACAGTGTTTAAAAACTCCAGCAGCACTGCTGTGTCTGATCCACTCATACCAGCGCAACACACGCGAACACACCAGTATAGAGTGTATAACAGTTTGTTGTGAGTTTGAAGGAGGAGGGTTGGTGGATTTTTGGCAGCTGCTTGCTGATACACGACCAATGACATCCCTGACCTGTTGTTTTTCAGCTTTGATGGTACAGAAAAAGGACAGTTCCTCTCAGCCTGTTTGCAGTGTTCACATTACAGTTGCTCAGGGTGTAATGAGGCTGGGAATTTAAGGCGGTTGACCTCAAACGTTGGTCAGGGGACGAAATTTAAGGGGCTCCTCTGCTGCTTAGCTATTTGACCTGCATGGCACGCTAGCCTGGAATATAAAATGATGGAGATTTGGGGAAGCATCACTCAGATTTCACCTTTTCTCTCTGAGATCCAGAAAAAAAAATCTGCTGTGTTGCTGCTTTGAGGGGCATAAGCTATCAGTGAGAAACGCTAGACAGCGGAGAGGTGAAGAGAGAGAGGAAGAAAGAGAAAGAGAGGAAGAGAGATGGGGGAGGGGTAGAAGGAGAGGGAGAGAAGCCAGATGGGTCTAAATATAACCTGGCTAAGGTTAGTGGAGGTAAATTTATCCAGAATAACACCTCATCTCATTAATATTAATACGATAATAAGAGGCTGCTATTGGAGGCATGATTCACTCTGACTCTGCCACGGATCTCAGAGAGAGAGAGAGAGAGAGACAGAGACAGAGAAAGAGAGAGACAGAGAGAGAGAGACAGAGAGAGAGAGAGAGAGAAAGAGAGACAGAGAGAGAGAGAGAGAGAGACAGAGACAGAGAAAGAGAGAGAGAGAGCACGAGAGAGATAGACCGAGAGAGAGATAGACAGAGAGAGAGAGAGAGAGAGACAGAGAGAGAGAGACAGAGAGAGAGAGACAGAGAGAGAGAGACAGAGAGAGAGAGAGAGAGAAAGAGAGACAGAGAGAGAGAGAGAGAGAGACAGAGACAGAGAAAGAGAGAGAGAGAGCACGAGAGAGATAGACAGACAGAGAGAGAGATAGACAGAGAGAGAGAGAGAGAGAGACAGAGAGAGAGAGACAGAGAGAGAGAGACAGAGAGAGAGAGAGAGAGAGAGACAGAGACAGAGAGAGAGAGAGAGAGAGAGAGAGAGAGAGACAGAGAGAGAGAGACAGAGAGAGAGAGAGAGAGAGAGAGAGACAGAGACAGAGAGAGAGAGAGAGAGACAGAGACAGAGAGAGAGAGAGAGAGAGAGAGAGAGAGAGGGAGAGAGACAGAGAGAGAGAGAGAGAGAGAGACAGAGAGAGAGAGAGAGAGAGAGAGAGAGAGAGAGAGAGAGAGAGAGACAGAGAGAGAGAGAGACAGAGAGAGAGAGAGAGAGAGAGAGAGAGAGAGAGAGAGAGAGAGACAGAGAGAGAGAGAGAGAGAGACAGAGAGAGAGAGAGAGAGAGAGTGGAGAAGGTTTTCTCTGTTCCTATAAAGTTATCACTCTGGAGATACGAGGTTTTGTTCCGACAACAGTGATATATGTATATACATATGTGTTCACTGTCTATATATTATTTAACGTAGCTTTATATATATATATATACATAATTTCATTTTATCAAATTTTATCATAACCTATGACGCCTCCTGCTGAAATACCTTGAGCTTTTATGTTAGCCCCTGAATTCAGTCTCTGCGCTCTTATGATGTAAATGACAGAAAACCACAAAGAGAAATTGCTTAACATTTAAAATATCTGTAACGCTGGGGAGCGATGATGAGGCGGACGCACATGCTGAGAGAAGGTCTAGACAGTCCAGGGTCAGAGAGCCAACATGGAGAGAACGATGGGCAGACATGAGAAAAAGGAATACAGACTAAACACAAAAACAGAGACCAGGAAAAATAACAGAGGCCAGAAGATACGACACCAAACAACACAACACAAAGACCAGCAAACTAACAGGGGAAAACACAGGGCTTAAATACAGGAACAGGTAAGAAGACACAGGTGGTGAACAAGACACAGGTGAAAACAATCAAGGGCGGAGTCTAGAAACAAGGGGGCAGAACAGGGAAGAATCAAAACAAGGAAGCGCATGGACAAGACCAGAAGTAAACTAAAGCACATGGAAGACTGGGAGGGGCCAATCATGACAATCTGCATATTTTTGGGTAACAATTTTGGCTTCTGTCATTGACTACCTTGAGTTTATTAAGGCAGGTCGAGGCCACAGACTGCTGCTCTTTTCTGTTTTTTTACTGTGATTTTCTGAGAGTAAATAAGCGCGCCCTCTACAGAGAACACGTTTTAACGCACAGTTAGTGTTGTTAACAAATTTAATGATCTGGGGGGAACATTTTCTTTTCCAATGTCCAATATATAAACCAGGTCACAGGTCAAGCTCACTGTCTCTTAATGTTTCTGTATCCGTGTGTGTCTTTGTGATGATCCAGCTCAGAAATCCAGCTCAAACCCTTCCTGAATCCGTAGAGCCGCCCTTTCCATTCCATCTCATCATGAGATCATACGAGACTCACATCCGGAGTTATGAGCCTGTGAAGAGGGGCTGAGATACACGTCATCCGCCTCTCGCCGTGTGGAGCTGCTGGATTCGTGTGTCCGTCTACATTCTGTGTGAAACTGACCGACGGACACTCAGGAGATCACTAAGGACTGACCGTCACGCCGGAAACCCTTCATTCTTCATTCAGTCCACATCGGAGACTCGTGTGAAACGGCGTCAGAGAGTTTCCAGCTGCTGAAGTTGCTGCAGTGGGTTTGGAAAGTAGTGATGAAGATAACGGAGCGTTTAGATATGAAAGAGATGAGGAGCCTGTTCTATGAAGAACCTTTAGAGGAGAGTTTAAGAGGAGATCGAGAGAGAACGACCTCAAAGGGTTAAAATCAGCAAGTGAAAAGAAGCAGTGTTTACGTGTCTCTGTGGAGGATGTGGTCACTTATTTTCACTAAGAAAATCAACAACGACATGAGATTAATGCTTTAGAGTGCAGGTGTTGGGCTGTAAAGGCTGGAGTCCAGCACACTTTAGTGATTTCTCTGCTCAAGCACATCTGACTCATCACTTAATCACCAAATTATCAAAGTGTTCTAGATACCAACTCTCAAAGAGTCATATAATCCAACTATGTCTGCCGTACCTCTCATCTCACAGGGCCGGACAGATCTGAGCATGGTGTGAGGGGGAAATGTGACATGCGGAGCTTTGGGTCAGTCACTGCAGCGGACGGCTGAACTGTGAGATTGGACGTGTTTGCCCTTGAACAGTGTCAGTGACTGTAAATACGGTTCCCGTCCCTGCTGTTCCGTTACTCCTCAGAACATCTTGGTGTGAGTGTTCTCTGGAGACAATGAGGGATGGAGCCTGACTCACAGTGACCACTGCAGGCCACTGGAGGCCTGAGAAAATAGATTAGAGGGGGGAGAGTTTGACAGAGACAAAAGAGAGGGTAGTTTTTATCCCATCACCACCTGGTCTCCTCACAATATCATCTGACCCAGGATAATCACTGTAATCACTAATGTGAGTGTATATATTATTCATACTATATTTTAATGCTAACAGGTGTATAAAATGAAGCATGCAGCCTTGCAGTCTCCACAGACAAACACTGGCAGTAGAATGAGGCATACTTTAAACGTCGTACCGTCATAGGATGCCACTTTTGTCATGAGTCAGTTTGTGTAATTTCTACCCTGCTAGATCTGCCCCAGACAACTGTAAGTGCTATTAGTGTGAAATGGATGTGTATAGGAGCAACAACAGCTCAGCCACGAAGCGGCAGACCACGCAAACTCACAGCCGAGATCTGAAGTGCATAGAGTGTAAAAATCACCTTTTCTCTGCAGTATCGCTCACTACTGTGTTCCAAACTGCCTCTGGAAGCAACATCAGCACAAGAACTGAGCATCAGGAGCTTCCTGAAATGGGTTTCTATGGCTGAGAAGCTGCACACAAGCCTAAGATCACCATGCGCAATGCCAAGCATCGGCTGGAGGGGTGTAAAGCGCCACCACTGTACTCTGGAGCAGTGGAACCGTGTTCTCTGTAGTGATGAATCAGCTTCTCTATCTGTCAGTATGATGATGAATCTGGGTTTGGTGGACATGAGGAGAACGTTACCTACTGGAATGCAGAAACAGTAAAGTTTGGTGGAGGAGGGATGATGGGCTGGGCTGTGTTTCAGGGTTTGGGCACTCAGTTCCAGTGGGTGATGTTGAAGCTACAGCACAAAGACATTTTACACAGTTAAGCTTCCAGCTTTGGGTCAGCAGTTTGAGGAAGAGCCTTTCCTGTTCCAGCAGGACTGAGCCCCTGAGCACAAAGCAGCTCCACGAAGACACGGTAAGGAACGTCATTGTTATTACAGCTTCCATTCTTTTCAGGAGACTCACACGAATCTGCAGACACACCTCCAAAGCTCAGTCTGAGAAGCTGGCTGATGATTTTCTGAAGTGATCAAACCCATTCAGTGGTGCTGAGGTCTGGACTCTGGGGCGGTCAGTCCATCGTCCAGCTTCTTTGTTTGATGTGTCCGTCTCCTTTTCTCAGTGAGGTTCTTCTTGATCGGCTACACGTCCTTTCAGACCCACAGCGCTGAGTGATCTTCTCACAGTGAAAGGATGGACAGAAACACCTGTGGATGTTTTCAGATCTGAGGCAGCATGATGTTCTCCTCTCTCTCAGAGATCAAAGCTGTAAGTGCTGTTTATCTGATGGGGGCAGTTTTGGAGCTGACCAGCTCTTCCAGGTGGTTATTAGTAGCCACATTTTCTCTGTAGCTTTTACTTTATGAGTGTGTTTGATTACTTCAGGAAATGTTTGCTTTCAGCCTCCTGAAAATACTGGAAGCTGCTTTTCTAATTGCAAGTGTGTTTCTAATCAGCGTCTTCCCTTTTTGTTTTCTAAAGCAGAGAAGATGTTAAAACTTCTGTCCATGATAAGCACCTGTACTCCTCAGATCTACCAGACATGGATTAGGCCTAAGAATACTGAGGTATTCTTTAAAGTGTCTGCCCAATATTCCTGTGAATGAGCTGCCCATTGACCTCTATAGTAAGAGTTTGTGACCGCGTGAAGCAGATGTAGCTGAAAAACAGCATCTATTCCTTTAAAGCACCTGCCCATTGGGTTCTAATCTAAGCTGTTTTGAATCAGTTTGACACTCAGCTGAACAACCGGGGCTGATGTGGCTGTCTGAAGTGGTGGGTGGTGGGTGGGATGGAGTTATTTCTGTTTTAAGATGGTGGGGGTGTGCAATTTTCTAGAATCTAAGTCTAGAAAATAACTGGTTTCCACTGGGCAGAAACCTCACCAGACCAGACCAAATTCTGAGGGTGAGGACCAACATATTAGCAGTTCGACTGAGGAAATGTGCCTGTAATAAGTTATTTAAATGGGTTAATTCAAGTTAAATCACTTATTTAATTCAAATGGTGCGAAGCATAATAACAGTTTAGATGAACAAAGGCAATCCACATCACACAGACACTCTTCAAACCAACCTCTGTCCTGCGCCACTGTTTACAGTGTAGAGAAAAGGCACATTATAATAAAATACTGTCAATCACAGATAACAAGTACAGAAACCAGTGGTTCCCAAGCTCATTTCCTCAGATTTTAGCATCACTCCCAGTCTAGCACACCTCATCAGCTCATTAGTGAGATCTTCATCACCTGTGTCAGGATCGCTGAAGCAGAAACAACACTTAAAAATCTAAAGCATGAGGTGCCCGGGTGCTACCTGTGAGATCCGCTCACAGGCGAAGAAGTTTACTTCTTTTCTAAATGAAAATGCTTAGTCTAATGGTCAGAAACAGCACTGTTTCACCAAAGATACAAACAGTAAAGTGATTAAAAGAGCTGCTTCTTTCCATCACTCCCCTAAACTGGTCAGCACACAGAAGTTCTAACAGTTTGGGCAGCAGATCAACAGCGAAACTTTCAGCCACCTGGAACTATTTAATGTTTTCTAGGAAGAAAATTTGAGATGAGATTCATCACTTCTTCATGTTGTTCATGTTGAGGATCAAGAGGAAAAACAACACCCAAGAAATTCTAGCAAGTTGCAGGTAAGAGCAGGCCTCGAAGTTGTGGGTATGGGTAGGCACCAGAAATTACAGAAACCAGTTAAGCTCCAAAGTCACCAATCAGGTCTGAAATATGTAGGTACAGGTCAAGCCTCAAAGTTGTGGAAAACAGTCAAATCCAAAAGTCACGGGTCAGGTCTCAGAGTGGTTGGTATGGGTTGGGTCTCAAATTTGGGGGCTAGTGTCAGGTATCAAAGTCACAGATACAGCTCAGGTCTTGAAGTTGTGAGTATCAGGTATGAGTCAAGTCAAAGTTACAAGTACAGTTCAAGTCTCAAAATTGGGGGTACTGAGTCTGAGACCGGTCTAAAAGTAGCAGGTAAGGGTCAGCCCTCAAAGTCACAGGTACTACTCAGGTCTCAAAGTCAAAAGTACTGTTGAGGCCTCAAAGTCACTTGTTCAGCTCAGGTCTCAAAGTCACTTGCATAGCACAGGCCTCAAAGTGGCGGGTACAGGAAAAAGTCTCAAAAATGGGAGTACACCTCAGGTCTTAAAGTCACAGGTACAGTTTAGGATCAAAGTCACAGGTATGGCTCAGGTCTCAAAGTCACAGGTATGGCTCAGGTCTCAAAGTCACAGGTACAACTCAGGTCTCAAAGTCACAGGTACAACTCAGGTCTCAGAATCACAGGTATGGCTCAGGTCTCAAAGTCACAGGTACAGCTCAGGTCTCAAAGTCACAGGTACAACTCAGGTCTCAAAGTCACAGGTACAGCTCAGGTCTCAAAGTCACAGGTATGGCTCAGGTCTCAAAGTCACAGGTATGGCTCAGGTCTCAAAGTCACAGGTATGGCTCAGGTCTCAAAGTCACAGGTATGGCTCAGGTCTCAGAGTCACAGGTATGGCTCAGGTCTCAGAGTCACAGGTATGGCTCAGGTCTCAGAGTCACAGGTATGGCTCAGGAAGCAAAGTGTTAGATGCATGAAAAAAATCTCTAAATTGGGGGTACAGTTCAGGTCTGAAAGTCACAGGTACGACTCAAACTCACAGGTACAGCTCAGATTTCAAAGTGACGAGCACATGTTGGGTCTTACCTCTGCAGTGAATGCCCTCGTCATAGCCATCCTCACAGTCTGCCACTCCATCACACACTTTAGAGAACGCAACACACCTGTGTGCACCAATACACTGCATGTGGTTCAGAGGACACACCACCTCCTGAGAACCTGCAGAGAGAGAGAGAGAGAGAGAGAGAGAGAGAGAGAGAGAGAGAGAGAGAGAGAGAGTATAATCATAAATGTGCTGCAGCAGGATGCACCACAGTCATTCCAAACGCTTTAGCCAAGCGCGCTGACGATCCTCCTCCTAATAAACAGACACCCGTTTAGCTCCGCCTCCTCGTTATTCACCACCGTCACTGTAATACTCCATCATCTACATTAACTCAGGAAGGTGATCAGAGGGGCGGTGGAGTTCGAGTCGGCAGCGTCTGAGATGTTTAAACGCAGAGTTAGAAGAGAAAAACATCTCCCAGTGAAAGCCGCGTTTTACAGTAGGAATAAATGGAGCTCATTATGCTGGTAGTGAACTACGCTGCCTGACTCAGCCGCCTCAGAACCAGAGAAACGGACCTTAAACAGGAGTCAGGACCCTGCTGGGGTTCATCCTGAAGTTAGGACCCTGCTGGGGTTCATCCTGAAGTCAGGACCCTGCTGGGGTTCATCCTGAAGTTAGGACCCTGCTGGGGTTCATCCTGAAGTCAGGACCCTGCTGGGGTTCATCCTGAAGTTAGGACCCTGCTGGGGTTCATCCTGAAGTTAGGACCCTGCTGGGGTTCATCCTGAAGTTAGGACCCTGCTGGGGTTCATCCTGAAGTTAGGACCCTGCTGGGGTTCATCCTGAAGTTAGGACCCTGCTGGGGTTCATCCTGAAGTTAGGACCCTGCTGGGGTTCATCCTGAAGTTAGGACCCTGCTGGGGTTCATCCTGAAGTTAGGACAGGATTCAGGAGGTTTCTTCCTTCCTGGCTGAGAGGCTGCATCGGGACGCGGAGTGAACACTAGAAAAGGCTGCGTGCGATTAGCTGAGTTCTCTTTAGGAGGTGTGAATTAGGACGCAGCCCAGTGTGGTGACTGTAACAGAATTTGGCGTTTGAGTCTAATTCTGATATTAGAAGCTTCAGATCCTTCATTAGACAAACGCACACGGCGCCGTCACTGCACTTTAACGGGTTCCATCACTGTAATAGGAACCGAACAGGAAGCAGAAGAAAGAACAGAGCGCAGAACACTGTTATTACAACACACAGCACACTCAGCTTACAGTACAGCTCACAGATAAAGACTAGAGACAGGCAGACAGACAGACAGACAGACAGACAGACAGACAGATAGACAGACAGACAGACAGATAGATAGATAGATAGATAGATAGATAGATAGATAGATAGATAGATAGATAGATAGATAGATAGATAGAATATCAATCAATTCAATAAACAAGTCATCAATAATTATATGATTGTAGATCAGTATTTCTGCTTCTTCAGCAACCATTAATTTACAGACTGCACCGTTAATATACAGACTGCACCTTTAATATACAGGGGGAGCCATCAGTCACTTCACCTTTAATTTACAGAATGCACCTTTAATATACAGACTGCACCTTTAATATACAGAGGAGCCATCAGTGACTGCACCTTTAATATACAGAAGAGCCATCAGTGACTGCACCTTTAATACACAAACTGCACCTTTAATATACGTAGAAACCATCAGTGACTGCACCTTTAACATACAGACTGCACCTTTAATGTACAGAAGAGCCATCAGTGACTGCACTTTTAATATACAGATGGCACCTTTAATATAAGGGGAAACCATCAGTGACTGCACTTTTAATATACAGATGGCACCTTTAATATAAGGGGAAACCATCAGTGACGGCACCTTTAATATACAGACTGCACCTTTAATATACGGAGGAGCCATCAGTGACCGCACTTTTAATATACAGACTGCACCTTTACTACATGGAGGAACCATCAGTGACTGCACCTGTAATGTGCAGGTGAGTAAACACTGAATAACTGTGTGTTGTTGTTTTCTCTTTGGCATTTCTGGCACGCCGTGAGGGAGGTAAGTCAAGGAGACAGTCGTATTGGTTCTGATCTTTAATGAGGGATCACACACAGACAGCGCTACTCTAATAACTCTTCTTTTCCTCTCTCTCTCTGTCTCTTTTCCTCTTTTTTATGAAGGTCTCTGGAGGAGTTTTGGTGCGTGTTCCTGGCTCGGGCCTCCCCGCAGGCCGTCCCCTCCGGAGCGCCGTCCCACTTTCCTCCCCTCCACCGAAAGAGCAAACACAATCCAACAAACGGGAGAGGTGTTTAAAAATATCCCCTTTTTCTCTCTCTTTTCTCTCCCCGGACCTGTAACTGCACTTTTTCTGAAGTACCTGGGAATTACAGAAGCTGTGAAAGCTCACAGTCGGTGGCTTTGCGTTAATTTTACCATTTGTGTGACTTTTTGATGCATTTTGCTGCCGTAAGCACAGAGATTAAAGGGATACTTTGATGGAAAATCACCTAAAATGTCTTTACAGTGGTGGTGATAGGAACCAGGCGTCGCCATGACTACAACACAGATATAGACACTTTATTTACCATCCAGAACCACCAGAGAACCTACATGAGTCTTCTGAGCTTATATGGAATGTTGATGATGGAAAACAGTGGAAAATCTGGAATAGTGAGTTTTCTTTGGGGACTATTTTGCCGCACAGCGCCCTGCATGTCTCCCTCCACCATGAATGGAGTTGAAGTTCTCTAAACTCTCATAAAACAGCGTCTCAGTCATCAGGCAGTGAATTCAGAACCAGCTCATGTAGGAACTTTCTGTGAGGAGCTTTTAGAGGGACGTCTGGTTCCCATCACCACCACTGTGAGGAGCTTATAGAGGGGGACGTCTTGTTCCCATCACCTCCACTGGGAACGGCTCTGACTCTGTAAGTTTATCTAGAACAGAGAGTTTCACATCAAACCGCTCAGAACGACTTTATATTATTACACCGAAATTTTGAAAAAAATTGGTTGACGTCCCCTTCAACTAACCAATTTAGTGAATTTAGTGAGAAGTTTGAAAAAGCAGCAATTACAGAGGAGCCACTGTGGAGAAAGAGGCTCTTATCAGGGACTTGGTGTGACTGCCGAGAGCTCTTCGCATAAACCGGCCGATCGGAGAGGCGCTCCAGAGTGGATGGCGCAAAGACCGGCTGCCTAGCAACTCCCAATTATGTTCACACCAACACACACACACTGTTCTGTAAAAGGAACCTGAGTGGAAAAGTGGTCAGATGAACCTGCAAGTCCTGCTGACAATTAGACCTCTAATTAAGTGAAATGCTCAGGTTTAACTCAAATATAATAAAGAGTAATCATTACGCCAGCTGGACACGCAGCCTCCTCAGCGGGTCACACTGCGGTGATACAGTTTCAACGCCAACTTCACAGCCCACAGGTCCTTAGTTCCACTTCCTGCGCAGATCTAATTCAGTGCATGAATATTTGTGAGATCAGACGCTCGTGATCTGATTACACTCGTGATCTGATTACACTCGTGATCTGATTTCATCGTGTTAGAACAGAAACGGCGCAAACAAGCACAGCAAATTAACGTCTATTAGCTCCCACTGTGGCCACTTTATCAGAAACCCCTCTTCTGTAGTTCCACCATGCTGGTGTTGACCGTCCTCTAGTCCTCAAAGAGGGGTTGGTTTTTGAGCCCCTCTTGAGTGGATACTTTCGGGTGCACACCTGCCTAGGAGACCTAAAAGGCAGGTGTTTCTGATAAAGTGGCCAGTTAGTGGAAGTACAAGGCAGGTGTTTCCAATAAAGTGGCCACTTAGTGTAAGCACAAGGTGGGTGTTTCTAATAAAGTGGCCACTTAGTGTAAGCACAAGGTAGGTGTTTCTAATAAAGTGGCCACTTAGTGGGAGTACAAGGTAGGCGTTTCTAATAAAGTGGCCAGGGACTGTGGATGTGCCATATAGAATGTCTATTGTATTTATACACTGCAGTAAAGCGTGTCCTCTCTAGTTGAGACAGTGTCTGAGTCTGTCTAACCACACACTGGCAGCATTTGAATATTTCATTAGCGCTGGCTGTGTTAGTGCTCCAATTAGAGCTGTCGTTAAGCCACCAGTCAGTCAGCTGGATGGTGAGAGCTGCCATTAGGGCCAGTCATTCACTCTAATAACTCTAACATCCCCCGTTCCAGGACTGATACTGAGTGAACGTCTACTGGGCATCTGAGAATAAATGTCAGGTCAAAAAAACAGGAAACATGTCATCGTCATTTTGTGATCTCTTCTATGCCCAAATAAGGAAATGCAGCTGTAAGCAGTCTATCCACACGTTCATCTGCATTTCCCCCTGACCTGTCCAGGGCGTATCCTGCCTTCCGACCGATGACCGCTGGGATAGGCTCCAGCACCCCCCGCGACCCTGAGGGAGAAGCGGCTTAGAAAATGTCTGTGTGTGTGTGTGTCTGTGTGTGTGTTTGTGTGTGTGTGTGTGTGGATGGAACTGCAGTAAATCAGACTGTGTCAGTAACGGTTTCAGTGTTTTTACACTGAATAATTTAATGTAAAAATAATGTAAATCAGATCCAAATCTCATTCAGAGGTGATTCCAGTCTGACCTGATCTGAACAAATCCAATCTGACCACAGCCTAAATGGCTAAGCTGAGGTTAGCCAGGCCGCCCCGGCGTTAGACCTGGAAACCTGGACTATTTCCTCTGTTTTGGCTGCTGACTTTAGCTTAGCCATGAGCCGGACCGATGACTGTGTGTCAGACGCCTCAGACGAAGTGCTGGCGGCTGGTTTCTAAAGCCCTGAGTGTGTCTTCACTGTATTTTGTGGATTTCAGTGATGATGCTAAACTGCTTGTGCGTGTGATTTAGCAGGAGGCTAAAAATGATGCATGTGTAGCATTAGCAGGTTCTTGTGCGTGTGCGTGTGTGTGTGTGTGTGTGTGTGTGCGTGTGTGTGTGTGTGTGTGTGTGGGTATGCAGCATGCTAATGTAATTAGCAGGTCTATAGATAAGATGCTAATGTCTTATCATTAGCGTGGATCTGGGTAACATGCTAGCCTACTGTGATCAGTGGGTGTGTAGATAACATGCTAATGTGATTAGCTAGTTTGCTATTCAGAGTCGGGGATTAAACAGATGGTCCGTCACAGCTCGATGATATGATCTCAGATTAGCATCAGAAGGGAGAGCATCTACATTCTCAGGGCCCTTTAATCCCTTTAGCACCAAACCTTGTTCATTTCTTTCAGTGAGAACGCACCGACAGGGGGGGACAGTAACTGAGTATCCGAGTAAATGTAATTAGTTTCTGTACTTTAGTATTTTTGGTGTATCTGTACTGAAGTTTCTCCGTTCTGGACTTTTTCCTTTCACTCCACTACATTTCAGAGTCTAATATCCGACTTTTTCCTCCTACATTTTGAGAAATCTGTCGTTCCTTTTGGTTTCTGTGTGTATAAAAACGTCACATGTCAAAACGAAAGAAGCGCAAAGCCAGAGCACCAATCAGGGCCCAGCGGTCACTTTGTTTAGAGCTGGTTTTGACCTGTTGGTCATACCGACCCAGTGCAGCACGCGGTTCAACGTCAGCGCAGCAGCGTAAAACTTTGGGAGAGTCTGTTCAACATAAATGATGAACTAACCTAACTTTGTGTAAATAGAGCTCAATATAGAAATATGTCCACATATGCAGTCGAGACTGACGCGGCTTTTTTCTGAATTTCTACAAACACCAGTTCATTTTATAGTAAATGAGTTTGGGCTGGTTTATGTTTATGAACAGACGCCTACAGATCAACATAGTAAAGGAGCTCATCTGTGATCCTGAGTTTAAAGCCAGTTTTTATTCAACTTAAACTTGGAACTAAGTTGTAAATAAATCTGAAACTGAAACTTTGCTTGTGTGTAAAAAGTGATTTCAGAGCCACTCGGTTCTCCCTGATGGAAACTGTTTACCTTCAGTGTTTTGTGCTTCTGATCATTTTAATAGACGTCAGCGTCACTAATTAATGACCTTCTATTAAAAGACTGGTTTACCAAGAGAGACGCTGGAGGACTTTCACCTGAAATGAGTTCATGAAGCCAGTCTGGTTATAAAAATGATAACAGGACATCAGAGCCAGAATTCCTCTTTTAGTACTTTTACTTTATACTTAAGTACATTTGAAGGGAAATACTTTAGTACTTTTACTCCAGTGGAGGTCTAAAGGGAGGAACTTCTACTTCTACTGGAGGAATATTTTACCTTGGGTATCTCTGCTTTCAGTGTGTTTACCCTTCATAATCAGATTGTCAGTAACTGGTTCACCACATTTCTGCTTTATAACCAGCCCATAAACTCACAGAATAAGACGCGACATAAATGTAACATAAAACTCTAGATGAAGAATATTTAATTCCTTCATTTGATCGAGCATGTAGTCGGTTTCAACGTCGCTCCAAAAGTGCTGTGCTGGTCTCACGGGTTCTGTGTTAGATGCTGCTCGCTGTTTCCGGGACGACGCTCTGTTTTCATGCTCAGACTGAGACGAAAGAAATCAGAGTAAGAGTTCACACTGAAAAACCCCGTTACTGACTCAGATCCAGCCTCTTTATCAGACTCACTAATCAGATTTATAGACCTCAGTCTGATCTAAGAGATCAGAGTTTGTTTACACAACTTAATAAGTTAATTTAAGTGACTCTTATTAGTCCCACAACAGGGAAATTTCACCTCCGCATTTAACCCATCCGTGCAATGAAACACCACATACACACTAGTGAGCACACACACTAGGGGGCAGTGAGCACATTTGCCCAGAGCGGTGGGCAGCCCAATCCGCAGCACCCAGGGAGCAGTTGGGGGTTAGGTGTCTTGCTCAAGGACACCTCAGTCATGGACTGTCGGCTCTGGGGACCGAACTAGCGACCTTCCTGACTGCCCCCTATCAGATAGCTGTAGAAATCTGATAATCAGCAGGTTATTAAGTGCATGTAAACACTCTCAGTGAGTGATTATCGGGCACTAGGAAAAGAAACCAGTAAACAACCTGGCCGTGTATAAACACTATATGCGTATGTGTGTTAATGAAGCCCCCTCAGGGACTGAAACATCGCTCTAATTTTCAGACTTTTGAATTTAGAAACCTATTGAGCTCGGCCTGCGTGAAGTATTTCTGTTCAAGGACGTGTCAAGCGGGGAAAATCGATGATTAAAATTAGAGGACCACTTCAGAAGCTCTCCAGCAGTGCCCAATCAGGGGCAAATTAAAAACAGTCCTGCGCACACTTGATTTAAATTAGCTTCTTTGCAATTAACTGGCTGCATTAAAGTGGGCGCACTGAATTACACAATAATTACAGACTCCATATATCAGCACAAGGTTCAGTTGTGATTGGAACAATATTGTGCACAGAAATCAACAGAGTTTTTTCTTGGTTTTTAGTCGTGAGCAGTGATTCACGGCCCAAACGGCCGGGCAACTCTCAGCAGAACCGAAGTGACTGCCTCAGTAAATCCACACAAAGAAAATCTGGCTTTGTACTGATTCCTTCATGGAAAAAAAAAACAACTTTAAATTGTCAGAGAAGGCCTGAAACACGCTGGGCTGTCAGTGAGAGAGCGTATCCGTTAAAGTCTCTTCTGAAAATGAACGTTTTGGCCATTTTTGGACTTTCATCAGCCACTTAAGCCATCATCTCCTCAAAGCTCAGCCAAGTTCTTCCCATGGAAAAGGCTTAGGCTGAAAAGTGGAAAAACCCAGCGAAGCCAAAAGGATGAGTGATGAAACATCTTCAGCATTAAACTCTGGATCACTTGACTTACTAATACCGCCGTCCTAATGACCTAGATGACAGAAGATGGATAAAGAAGCCTGATGTCAAATGGTTCAACCCAAAATGCACTTATAATAGAAGCCAGTGGGAAGTTCATTAACCCCTTAAATGGCCAGAGCATATATATATATATATATATCATTGCTGTCCAAAGAAAAACAACTAACTTTACAGGAGAAGACAAAAACACTCCTGACTTTCAGTGGCCACTAAAAGCTCAATTGGAATAGAATGTAAACACCTCATTTGTGTAGTCCCATTTAATGAAGTGAGTAATCCTGTAAATAATCTGTTAAATAGAAGAACAATATCCGTATAACCGCCTGTATCCGATTACATTCCCTATCAGAAAGTTTCAGTCCGTTCTGCATGAGCGTCGCGTCACAGTGAGAGTTTATACCGTTCAACACGGCGGAGCAGAAACTGGTCTGCAGAGGAGACGAAGTTCATGATCTGATCTTTAAAAGACGGCGGCGGGACGGACGTCCAGCTTATGCGTCTCAGAGCACGACGTCTTCCTCTCGGCCTTCTTTAATAAGGACGTGTGAAGGACGTTTTCCTGAGTCAGACGTCATTTTAAAGCAGTTAAAAACACAATCACTGCTCACTGCTGCTCATTCCAAGTGATTTTGGAACATTTTTATTGGTCCAGTCATCATTTCATAAAATGTGAAGGACAGCTGGTGCATTGGAGTGACAAAAATGGAGAGACGTGGATTTCTTTGGACATCAGCTATATATATATGTATGTATGTATGTATAGATAGATAGATGGTTCTACATCGCACCAAAGGGTTCTGCTGTCGTTACATTGTCGAGCTTATAACAACAGAACGACATACAACACATTCTCCATCTATCTGGTAAACCTTTTCACCATGCAAAGAACCCCTTAAGCATTCAGAACTCATGGTTCACATCAGAACCATTCCCCTTACAGAAAAACCCCTGAAGAACCATCTTTTCTGAGTGTAAGGCACAAGGAAGAGGAACCAAGATCTCAACACAGATATAGACATTTTATTTACCATCCAGAACCACCAGAGAACCTACACAAGTCTTCTGAGCTTATATGGAATGTTGATGATGGAAAATAGTGGAAAATCTGGAATAATGAGTTTTACTTGGGGACTATTTTGCCGCACAGCGCCCTGCATGTCTCTCTCCACCATGAATGGAGTTGAAGTTCTCTCTTCTTCTTCTTCTTTCGGCTTCTCCCTTTAGGGGTCGCCACAGCGGATCATCTGCCTCCATCTAGCCCTATCCACTGCCTCCTCTACTTTCACACCAACCATCTCCATGTCCACCTTCACTACATCCATAAACCTTCTCTGAGGTCTACCTCTTCTCCTTCTACCCGGCAGCTCCATCTCCAACATTCTTTGCCCAATATATCCACTATTCCTCCTCAACACATGTCCAAACCATCTCAACCTGGCCTATCTGGCTTTATCTCCAAACTGCTCCACCTTCACCGTCCCTCTGATCTGCTCATTTCTAATCTTGTCCATCCTGGTCACTCCCAACGAAAATCTCAGCATCTTCATCTCCGCCACCTCCAGCTCAGCCTCCTGTCTTTTAGACAGAGCCACAGTCTCCAAACCAGACATCATAGCAGGACGCACTGCTGTCTTGTAAACCTTCCCTTTCACTCTTGCTGCTGTCCTTCTGTCACACATCAGCCCTGACACCCGTCTCCACCCACTCCATCCTGCCTGCACCCTCTTCTTCACCTCTTTTCTACACTGACCATTGCTCTGGATGGTTGACCCAAGATATTTGAAGTCATCCACCTTTACGACCTCTACTCCTTGCATCTTCACCTTTCCACCTGCCTCCCTCTCATTCACACACATGTATTCCGTCTTGTCTCTACTGACCTTCATTCCTCTCCTCTCCAGTGCAAACCTCCATCTCCAGATTCTCTTCCACCTGCTCTCGACTCTCACCACAGATTACAATGTCATCTGCAAACATCATGGTCCATGGAGCCTCCTGCCTGACCTCATCTGTCAACCTCTCCATCACCATTGCAAACAAGAAGGGGCTCAAAGCTGATCCCTGATGAAACCCCACCTTCACCTTGAAACCATTTGTCACTCCAACTGCACACCTCACCACTGTCTCACTATCCTCATACATGTCCTGCACCACCCTAACATACTTTTCAGCTACACCTGACTTCCTCATACAGTACCACAGTTCCTGTCTTGGCACCCTATCATCTGCCTTCTCTAGATCCACAAAGACACACTGCAGCTCCTTCTGACCTTCTCTGTACTTCTCTACCAACACTCTCAACACAAACACTGCATCTGTGGTGCTCTTTCTGGGCATGAAACCAAACTGCTGCTCACTCATCTGAACCTCTCGCCTTAGCCTTGCTTCAACAACTCTTTCCCATACCTTCAAGGAGTTGAAGTTCTCTAAACTCTCATAAAACAGCGTCTCAGTCATCAGGCAGTGAATTCAGAACCAGTTCATGTAGGAACTTTCTGTGAGGAGCTTTTAGAGGGGGACGTCTCTCCCATCTCGTCCACTGCCGTGTCTCCTGAGGCTCTGTGTTCAGTCCTTGAAGCTGAAGCATCGCTGAATTTCTAACTACCTGCAGAGCTCTGGGAGTTCAACAGTGAGCACCGCTGCTCTCCAGTGAAACCAGGCTTGAAAAAGTGGCGTGCGACTGAAACCAGAAGCACTTACACAAAAGGAATAAGCCACTGGGAAGAAAGATACCGAGAACATGTTCTGTATATTCATCATATTTTACTTTTTCCTCTCTGTGGCCCACTTTTAATGTTTCTATGCTTTTATGTCCCAAAAACAGTCATAATTCATTTTACTTGACCATTCTCCAACCACTCCTCACTTTTTTGTACCTTTAAGACACGTGCGAATGAGCTCTGTTCTGGCTGGCTGCCCTGTGTTGCACCAAAAGTATTCGGACACACAATACTCTTAATCATTATTTCGTCCAGTCTCATTGGTGGTATGAAATCAATATATATATATATGGCCTCTTTTTATCGTTTGGCACATGCTTCTCTTATTATTGTTCAATTTACAATCTGAAAATACGTTTAAAATAAATAAATTGCATTTTATGTTCATGGAATAAAGTCTGACTTTTAAACCGAATGGAAAAATGATTCCATTTTTGAGTGCACTCAATAAAAACGATGCCATTTACGAATTAATTCCAAAGCAGTTCCTCAATAATTTGCAGTATTTACTGACTAATAAGCCTGAACATTAATAAGGGAATAATCACGCTGCAGTTTCAGTTGTTAATCATCAATATTTTAAGCTCTTGAACTCACTGCATGCCTTAAACGTTAACGTTAATCACATTTTAAAGATTAATAGCTGTGATTGAGGGTTGGATATGGAGCGCTGCAGGGACTACACAGCAAAGCCAAGGCTGAATTCTTATTCACACTGAGGCCTTGACTGCATTGTTCAGATTCAGATACAAAACGAAAAAATAAGCTGGAAAAAGCCAGAAAAACGTACCTACAGTGCCAAAGCGAAGCGGTCAGACAGTCACTGTCTACCGTAGCCCATGTGAAGGAAGCTTCTGCTAATAATTATCCAAATCAGAGCCGCATAACAAACGACTTAAATGACTTTATCTTCCCTCCAGGGAGGCCGCCGAGGATTTGCTTAATTCAGGTTTTTTTCCTTCTCCAACAAAGGAGCGTTCTTTCTCAGCGGCCCATGACTTGAGCTTGAGAGACAAACGGAGCAGGAAGCTGTTTTACGACCTTTTCCCAAACACACTTCGCCGGAAAAGTAAAGAAATGAAGTTCAGACTGATAATGTATGTGTGTGTGTCTGTGTGTGTGTGTGTGTGTGCATAATTTCACTGTAATTACTTTAAGTAGCATTTCATTCAGCAAATACTAAACCAAACGATCAGTCCAGACTGATCTTACACTACAGCCACATCGCCGCTCTAACCGCGCTCTAACGACTAACTACAGCCACATCGCTGCGCTAACCGCGCTCTAACGACTAACTACAGCCACATCGCCGCTCTAACCGCGCTCTAACGACTAACTACAGTCACATCGCTGCGCTAACCGCGCTCTAACGACTAACTACAGCCACATCGCCGCGCTAACCGCGCTCTAACGACTAACTACAGCCACATCGCCGCGCTAACCGCGCTCTAACGACTAACTACAGCCACATCGCCGCGCTAACCGCGCTCTAACGACTAACTACAGCCACATCGCCGCGCTAACCGCGCCCTAACGACTAACTACAGCCACATCGCCGCTCTAACCGCGCTCTAACGACTAACTACAGCCACATCGCTGCGCTAACCGCGCTCTAACGACTAACTACAGCCACATCGCCGCGCTAACCGCGCTCTAACGACTAACTACAGCCACATCGCCGCGCTAACCGCGCTCTAACGACTAACTACAGCCACATCGCCGCGCTAACCGCGCTCTAACGACTAACTACAGCCACATCGCCGCGCTAACCGCGCTCTAACGACTAACTACAGCCACATCGCCGCGCTAACCGCGATCTAACGACTAACTACAGCCACATCGCCGCGCTAACCGCGCTCTAACGACTAACTACAGCCACATCGCCGCGCTAACCGCGCTCTAACGACTAACTACAGCCACACCGCCGCGCTAACCGCGCTCTAACGACTAACTACAGCCACATCGCCGCGCTAACCGCGCTCTAACGACTAACTACAGCCACATCGCCGCTCTAACCGCGCTCTAACGACTAACTACAGCCACATCGCCGCGCTAACCGCGCTCTAACGACTAACTACAGCCAAATCGCCGCGCTAACCGCGCTCTAACGACTAACTACAGCCACATCGCCGCGCTAACCGCGCTCTAACGACTAACTACAGCCACATCGCCGCTCTAACCGCGCTCTAACGACTAACTACAGCCACATCGCCGCGCTAACCGCGCTCTAACGACTAACTACAGCCACATCGCCGCTCTAACCGCGCTCTAACGTCTAACTACAGCCACATCGCCGCGCTAACCGCGCTCTAACGACTAACTACAGCCACATCGCCGCTCTAACCGCCCTCTAACGACTAACTACAGCCACATCGCCGCTCTAACCGCGCTCTAACGACTAACTACAGCCACATCGCCGCGCTAACCGCGCTCTAACGACTAACTACAGTCACATCGCTGCGCTAACCGCGCTCTAACGACTAACTACAGCCACATCGCTGCGCTAACCGAGCTCTAACGACTAACTACAGCCACATCGCCGCGCTAACCGCGCTCTAACGACTAACTACAGCCACATCGCCGCTCTAACCGCGCTCTAACGACTAACTACAGCCACATCGCCGCTCTAACCGCGCTCTAACGACTAACTACAGCCACATCGCCGCGCTAACCGCGCTCTAACGACTAACTACAGCCACATCGCCGCGCTAACCGCGCTCTAACGACTAACTACAGCCACATCGCTGCGCTAACCGCGCTCTAACGACTAACTACAGCCACACCGCCGCTCTAACCGCGCTCTAACGACTAACTACAGCCACATCGCCGCTCTAACCGCGCTCTAACGACTAACTACAGCCACATCGCCGCTCTAACCGCGCTCTAACGACTAACTACAGCCACATCGCCGCTCTAACCGCGCTCTAACGACTAACTACAGCCACATCGCCGCTCTAACCGCGCTCTAACTACTAACTACAGCCACATCGCCGCTCTAACCGCGCTCTAACGACTAACTACAGCCACATCGCCGCGCTAACCGCGCTCTAACGACTAACTACAGCCACATCGCCGCTCTAACCGCGCTCTAACGACTAACTACAGCCACATCGCTGCGCTAACCGCGCTCTAACGACTAACTACAGCCACATCGCCGCGCTAACCGCGCTCTAACGACTAACTACAGCCACATCGCCGCTCTAACCGCGCTCTAACGACTAACTACAGCCACATCGCCGCGCTAACCGCGCTCTAACGACTAACTACAGCCACATCGCTGCGCTAACCGCGCTCTAACGACTAACTACAGCCACATCGCCGCTCTAACCGCCCTCTAACGACTAACTACAGCCACATCGCCGCTCTAACCGCGCTCTAACGACTAACTACAGCCACATCGCTGCGCTAACCGTGCTCTAACGACTAACTACAGTCACATCGCTGCGCTAACCGCGCTCTAACGACTAACTACAGCCACATCGCTGCGCTAACCGAGCTCTAACGACTAACTACAGCCACATCGCTGCGCTAACCGCGCTCTAACGACTAACTACAGCCACATCGCCGCTCTAACCGCGCTCTAACGACTAACTACAGCCACATCGCCGCTCTAACCGCGCTCTAACGACTAACTACAGCCACATCGCCGCTCTAACCGCGCTCTAACGACTAACTACAGCCACATCGCCGCGCTAACCGCGCTCTAACGACTAACTACAGCCACATCGCCGCGCTAACCGCGCTCTAACGACTAACTACAGCCACATCGCCGCGCTAACCGCGCTCTAACGACTAACTACAGCCACATCGCCGCGCTAACCGCGCTCTAACGACTAACTACAGCCACATCGCCGCTCTAACCGCGCTCTAACGACTAACTACAGCCACATCGCCGCGCTAACCGCGCTCTAACGACTAACTACAGCCACATCGCCGCGCTAACCGCGCTCTAACGACTAACTACAGCCACATCGCCGCGCTAACCGCGCTCTAACGACTAACTACAGCCACATCGCCGCGCTAACCGCGCTCTAACGACTAACTACAGCCACATCGCCGCGCTAACCGCGCTCTAACGACTAACTACAGCCACATCGCCGCGCTAACCGCGCTCTAACGACTAACTACAGCCACATCGCCGCGCTAACCGCGCTCTAACGACTAACTACAGCCACATCGCCGCGCTAACCGCGCTCTAACGACTAACTACAGCCACACCGCCGCGCTAACCGCGCTCTAACGACTAACTACAGCCACATCGCCGCGCTAACCGCGCTCTAACGACTAACTACAGCCACATCGCCGCTCTAACCGCGCTCTAACGACTAACTACAGCCACATCGCCGCTCTAACCGCGCTCTAACGACTAACTACAGCCACATCGCTGCGCTAACCGCGCTCTAACGACTAACTACAGTCACATCGCCGCGCTAACCGCGCTCTAACGACTAACTACAGTCACATCGCTGCGCTAACCGAGCTCTAACGACTAACTACAGCCACATCGCCGCGCTAACCGCGCTCTAACGACTAACTACAGCCACATCGCCGCTCTAACCGCGCTCTAACGACTAACTACAGCCACATCGCCGCGCTAACCGCGCTCTAACGACTAACTACAGCCACATCGCTGCTCTAACCGCGCTCTAACGACTAACTACAGCCACATCGCCGCGCTAACCGCGCTCTAACGACTAACTACAGCCAAATCGCCGCGCTAACCGCACTCTAACGACTAACTACAGCCACATCGCCGCGCTAACCGCGCTCTAACGACTAACTACAGCCACATCGCCGCTCTAACCGCGCTCTAACGACTAACTACAGCCACATCGCTGCGCTAACCGCGCTCTAACGACTAACTACAGCCACATCGGCGCGCTAACCGCGCTCTAACGACTAACTACAGCCACATCGCAGCGCTAACCGCGCTTTAACGACTAACTACAGCCACATCGCCGCTCTAACCGCGCTCTAACGACTAACTACAGCCACATCGCCGCTCTAACCGCGCTCTAACGACTAACTACAGCCACATCGCTGCGCTAACCGCGCTCTAACGACTAACTACAGCCACATCGCTGCGCTAACCGCGCTCTAACGACTAACTACAGCCACATCGCCGCTCTAACCGCGCTCTAACGACTAACTACAGCCACATCGCCGCGCTAACCGCGATCTAACGACTAACTACAGCCACATCGCTGCGCTAACCGCACTCTACTGCATTCATTTTGCTACTAACTTCAGTCTATGCGTACGTGTTTACTGTCAGTTTATGAACGTATGAATTTACAAACTATGATTTTGCTCAAATGATCCATATCAGCCCATTTAGACTCGCTCAGCAGCGCCCTCTAGTGTTTGACAAGCCTGGAACACATTATTAGCTGACTTCCCTTTTCCACACATTCCCTGACTTTACTATACTAACTGCATTCAGTCTTCTGCGCTAAAGAAGAACAGTGTGCTTGTAACTCAGTCCTAATCCCAGTCTTAGACACCAAAAGATCAGCTTCAGTCTCCTTTACTTTTCCTAAATAAACCCTGCAGTTGTTGAGAAGCACTTTCCCTCATGGAGAGCAGCCAAATGTCCTCATGACGACAAAATGTTCATGTTTTCATCACACGTACGCTCACACACACTCAGAAAACAGATGGTTGAAGTCACCAGAGCAAACCCGAGCACAACCTGCCCGACACAAATGAGGCACATTATGCTGCATTACCCAAAGCCATCGAAGTAAACACACCCCGCAGCGCCGTGTGAAGGATTTCACTGGAAAACGCCAATTACTATCTACACGAAGTAACGTCCCGCATATGGGGACTCTGTCTTTTCCATATTCACTCTAGCCTCGGGATCAGACACAGTCCAACCCAGACGAACTTCAGGCAATCACTCCAATCTCTCATGACATGACATTTAGCACTTCTGCAAATGGATTTACAGAATGTCTCAAATAAGTCCTTCATTAAGCTTATCATTTTTAACCAATGTGACCAATTGTCAAGTGCAAATGTTTCTCTCCATACTGCCTGTTAAATCTAAGAAATACACCTACACACTTTTTCACAGTGAAAAAAGAAATCAGCAGCTTTGATAAAATTGATTTATTTTTACTCAGTGGTGTAACTTTGAAAATGTACATGGTAAAATTTGCTAAGCATATTCTAACACACCATTACTGCTGGCACTGCCAAAAACAAATGCTCTAAAGACTGGCACTACCTTAAAGACTGGCACCACCAAGAATGAGTGTCATTAACACTGGCTCCATTGATAGTGAGAGCCCTAAAGACTGGCCCTACCAAGAATGAGAGCCCCAAAGGCTGGGTCTACCAAGAGTGAGAGCCCTAAAGGCTGGCCCTACCACGAGTGAGAGCCCTAAAGGCTGGCCCTACCACGAGTGAGAGCCCTAAAGGCTGGCCCTACACACGAGTGAGAGCCCTAAAGACTGGCCCTACCACGAGTGAGAGCCCTAAAGGCTGGCCCTACCACGAGTGAGAGCCCTAAAGGCTGGCCCTACCACGAGTGAGAGCCCTAAAGGCTGGCCCTACACACGAGTGAGAGCCCTAAAGACTGGCCTACCACGAGTGAGAGCCCTAAAGGATGGCCCTACTAAAGGTGAGAGGCCTAAAGGCTGGCCCTACCACGAGTGAGAGCCCTAAAGGCTGGCCCTACCACGAGTGAGAGCCCTAAAGGCTGGCCCTACACACGAGTGAGAGCCCTAAAGACTGGCCTACCACGAGTGAGAGCCCTAAAGGATGGCCCTACTAAAGGTGAGAGGCCTAAAGGCTGGCCCTACCACGAGTGAGAGCCCTAAAGGCTGGCCCTACCACGAGTGAGAGCCCTAAAGGCTGGCCCTACCACGAGTGAGAGCCCTAAAGGCTGGCCCTACACACGAGTGAGAGCCCTAAAGACTGGCCTACCACGAGTGAGAGCCCTAAAGGATGGCCCTACTAAAGGTGAGAGGCCTAAAGGCTGGCCCTACCACGAGTGAGAGCCCTAAAGGCTGGCCCTACACACGAGTGAGAGCCCTAAAGGCTGGCCCTACACACGAGTGAGAGCCCTAAAGACTGGCCTACCACGAGTGAGAGCCCTAAAGGATGGCCCTACTAAAGGTGAGAGGCCTAAAGGCTGGCCCTACCAAGACAGAGAGCCCTAAAGACTGGAAATCCCAAAAATAAGAGCCTAAAAGGCCATTCTTCTCCTAAATAAGGATCGTAGGACCTTAATGTTGAACGCTTTTGGTACTGTGTATAAATATGTAAATGTACATACACACCTTTCTAATGCACATCATATCCACAATGCAACTGTACATACTAACAAGATATCATAACAAGATAATATCCCTGCACATCTTCATGTAGTGAATAAAGGTTCTGATTCCTGAGATTTTCCTTAGATGTTCATGTACACCCCTGTAGTTTGTTCGCATCATTTGCGCAAGTTCACTATAAAGGTTCAGCATCATGGCCTCAGAAACTCCGGTGGGATAATCAAGCAGCCTGTCAGGCGTTCCTCTGTCAGGAATTAAAGCAAACTGAATAAAGGGCTTTCTCAGGAGAATACACTCTAACGGTTGTGCCAACACTTCACCAGCCTGCTGCGAAGCCTCTTATTAATGCGGCATGTGTGATCTTTTGTTATTCCCCTTCAGGTCTGCGCTCGTTTCTGTCAGATCCACTTCATGTATATATCACTGCCAGCCTGTTTTTGCTCTCTGACCCGTGTTTACCTGCTAAATATGGAACTGTTGTCCTGTCTCCTCCGTAACGCAGCAGAGCTCTGTACTCAAAGCATCGCCGAGGAGTGTGAAGACAGTGTTGTCACTGTCTTGGTTGGCAGGCAAAGACTTTTAACACCACAAATATCACATCTGAGCCTCTGCGAATCAGCACGTCTGGCTGCTTTAACTACTGCTCTCATCCGGGCGCCCAGCAGATACAGCAGATGTTTAAATTATAAATTTGGACTTGTCGCTTTTGTAATCACAGTCATTGTGCAGTTAAGCAGTCATAAATGAGACTGGTAAAATATGTTAATGAACCATAAAAAGTATATTATGAACTTTTTGTGCAGGAACAACATTCCACATCACTTCAGTGGGAATGGGTGGAGCTAAAATGCTGCAGTTGAATGGGTGGAGCTAAACTGCTGTAGCTGAATGGGTGGGGCTAAACTGCTGTAGCTGCATGGTGGAGCTAATATGCTGTAGGCTGAATGGGCGGGGCTAAATTTCTGCACTTTGAATGGGTGGAGCTACACTGCTGTAGGCTGAATGGGCAGGGCTAAACTGCTATAGGCTGAATGGGTGGGGCTAAACTGCTGTAGGCTGAATGGGCGGGGCTAAACTGCTGTAGGCTGAATGGGTGGAGCTAAACTGCTGTAGGCTGAATGGGTGGGGCTAAACTGCTGTAGGCTGCATGGGTGGAGCTAAAGGCCCTTTAACGGCTGGTAATCCTTGCTGTATCCGTGTTGGTGTTGGGGAGTTCAGGGTAGATGCTGGGTGATCATGGAGACTCACAGTGATGGAGAGTTTCGTCTGATGAGTCGGGACAGTCGGCTTCTCCATCACACAGCCAGCTCACAGACACGCACACCCTCCCATCCGCACAGAGAAACTCCCCATCATCACATACTGCTGCGGGAGGACGGAGGAGTGGAGGAGGAAGGAGAGAAAAGACAGAGAAAGAGAGACGAAAGACAGATGAGTGGACAGAAGAAGAGAATGAGCCGCAGGCTGAAGATGAGATGCAGTTGCAGGTTCAGTATTCCATCTACAAATCCAGTCCTGTTTTTCTTTCTTTGGCTTGTCATTTACTACATTTAAATATAAACAGTAATAACAATAAAAGTGAACACAGTTTTCATTAAAAGTGTGTAATAACATACGGAATCACTGCAGTCGGAAACACTCCAGTTTCACTACAGGCTGCAACATTTAAGATAAATCACTTGTCCTGAATACTTGAGTCGACACCCAGGACCAATTCTGAGCTCGTTTTGAACCGCGGATCAACTGTGCAATTCCATGGTCGGCACAGCTTCATCATGCGTTTGCTGCTTTTTTATCATTTTCCTTGGATACAAACACTCAAGTGGTGAAGAACAGAGCTTTCTGTCCACAGCAGACCGATCAAAATGAAAATGCAACCTTGTGGAAATTCCTGCTTAAATTGTTCTTTGCCTGGTTCCTCAGATTGAGTCGTATGTGGGTCTGTACAGAACCTATATGGAAATGGTTCTATACAGCACCAAAAGGAGTCCTTCTATTGTTACGACATCAAGCTTGTAACCACTTGTTTTGTTAAAACTGAACGAAGTGTCATTACTTAGTGACGAGAATATAGAGAGGCTAAAATACGGTGGGTGTTCGCTGCTGCTGTGAGTCGCCCTGTAAAGCCTGAAATAATCATTTAAAAGTCAGAATTATCGAGTTTTCCTAACCACGTCGTATGTCTTTACATATTAACGTCATACACAGACTCAAATAGAAGGTCCGGCTCGATGTTTCAGCCTCAAATGATCCCAGAATCAACATCACACTGATGAAGATGTGATGACAGTAGTAGCTCATTCACTCTCATCCTCAGAGACACTCCTTCACCGAGTTTAGACTGCTGACGCCGTGATCATCACCATAAAGGAGTATTCCTGGTCCACAAGAATGTTTAGGTAGGTGCCATATGTCAAATCGAATGCCCAGACTGGGACGCTGCCCAGACCTCCTTGTCATGGTTGCCTCCTCACACTACTCCATGTGCTCCTTTGTTTTGATCTTCTTTGTACATTTGTTTTGGTTTTCTAGTCCTGCCTCTTGTTTGGTTACTCCTCCCCTGATTGTCTCCACCAGGTAAACGCCGCACACACACCCAGCCGTCCACATGGTTTAAATGAAAATGGGACTCATCAAACCAGGAGACGTTCTTCCATCGCTTCAAGGTCCAGTTATGAATCTTTTATGCCCATTGTAAGCTCTTTCAGTGGTGGACAGAGGTCACCACAGGCAATCTGTCTACTTTGCGACTACACGGCTCCATATAAAGCAGGATGTGATGCACTGACAAATTCCTCCTGCATCCATCATTACACATTTCTATGACTTGAGCCACAGCAGCTCAATCTCTGATCTGCAGATACTGACCTTCTGAACATCTTCAGTAAAACACAGAAAACGTGGAGAGACTTTCAGTTCTTCTGCTTCTAAACTGTGGAGCTCAGTTCAGCTTTTATTAGACAGTCGAGCTCAGAGCTCACTTTTAATAAACACCTGAAAACTCAGCTCTTTAACTCAGAGCTTCATTAAAACTCTACGTCTCTTTGGTGTTTATATTTTTAATTTGATCTGTGTCATAGTCTTATATGATTTTAGATTAACCCTGACAACAATGTTGCATACTACATCAAAGAAGCCGTACATAAAAGAATAAACGTCTCAGGAATGCTGCACACTAGAGACTTGCTTTTTCCCCAGAAGGCTAGTGTTGTGCTGTTCCAATAAGGGCTCTCGTGTGATTGTATCCCTTTCAGAAGCTTCCTAATCCAGATTTGAACTGCACTGTCTTTTTTGAGATGGGCTTCATCCAACACTGAATGCTTTCTGTGATTGTTTGTGTTTCTCAGTGCTGAAAATAGTTATTGTTGTTGCTAGTATGGCTGTTACCTGCCCACTGACACTTTGGATTGAGTCTGTTGACCAATCAGAGGCTGTGTTCCTGGCTTGCTGACTAATCAGAGGCTGTGTCCCTGACTTGTTGATCGATCAGAGGCTGTGTTCCTGACTTGACGATCGATCAGAGGCTGTGTTCCTGACTTGACGATCGATCAGAGGCTGTGTTCCTAACTTGTCGACCGATCAGAGGTTGTGTTCCTAACTTGTCGGACGATCAGAGGCTGTGTTCCTAACTTGCTGACCAATTAGAGGCTGTGTTCCTAACTTGTCGACCGATCAGAGGCTGTGTTCCTAACTTGTCGACCGATCAGAGGTTGTGTTCCTAACTTGTCGACCGATCAGAGGCTGTGTTCCTAACTTGTCGACCGATCAGAGGTTGTGTTCCTAACTTGTCGACCGATCAGAGGCTGTGTTCCTAACTTGTCGACCGATCAGAGGCTGTGTTCCTAACTTGTCGATCGATCAGAGGTTGTGTTCCTAACTTGTCGACCGATCAGAGGCTGTGTTCCTAACTTGTCGACCGATCAGAGGCTGTGTTCCTAACTTGTCGACCGATCAGAGGCTGTGTTCCTAACTTGTCGACCGATCAGAGGTTGTGTTCCTAACTTGTCGACCGATCAGAGGCTGTGTTCCTAACTTGTCGACCGATCAGAGGCTGTGTTCCTAACTTGTCGACCGATCAGAGGTTGTGTTCCTAACTTGTCGGACGATCAGAGGCTGTGTTCCTAACTTGCTGACCAATCAGAGGTTGTGTTCCTGACTGATGGACCAATCAGAGACTGTTCATGACTTGTTGGACAATCAGAGGCTGATATTCCTGATTTATCTACAGCACAATGTTACAGTTCCAGGTAAAGCGGTTTGAGCTGCCTCTTGTAAGAAAAGTGTAATATAAATAAAAGATACTATTATTTTTCTTATTCTGCCAGTTCAGACCAGTTGGGAAGGTGCATCAGTGAACCCCAGGGGGCCAACACACTGTCGCCATTTGTTGGTTTGTCCGTCTTCGGTTCCCTGTCAGTACTCTCCACTACTAACCAGGAACCCCACAAGCCTTGCAATTTCACTCAGATTCAGGACAGAACAGAACAATTTTCTTGTCAAAGTTCCTCAGATCTTTACCGCACATTTTCCCCCATACCCAAAACATCAACTTCCAAAATTTTTCCTTGTCTTAAGATGAGAATGATCCACCACCCAAATAGTACCTGCTCTGTGAGGGTCCATGGGGGTCCTGACCACTGAAGAACAGGGTAACAGAGTATCAGAGAAACAGATGGACTACAGTCTGTAACTGTAGAACTACAGAGTGCAGCTATACAGTGAGTGGAGCTGATAAAGTGGACAGTGAGCGTAGAAATGAGGAGGTGGTCAGAATGTTTTGCCTGCACAGCTGTTACGAGATGTGATTTGCTTTGACTCAGTCGTTTTGATTTTGTTGCTGATATGCTCCCATACAAACGTTTGAGTGCTGCCATATGTTCAGTATGAAGTTGCTGTGTGTAACTGAGTGCTGGTTAAATGAGTTTACACAACCCACATTAAGGAGTATAAACTAAACTGTGTGAACCAAAGGCAGGCAGAACCATCGGCAACAGTACCCGCTCGCTGTCGCCAATCAAATAAATCACCATGTGGGATGTTTTTATGGGAGCAGATGTAAACATTTCCCCTGGCACCGAGCGAGACGCTAATGAATGTGCCGTCAATCACAGGCTTCATTATCAGCTATTACTGCAACGTTTGACCATATTGGCTTATATTTCTAAGGTCACGTGGTCGACTACAGGAAAAGTCATTTTTAGAAGGTGTGCTGACAAAAAAATCAATGCATTGACAGAACCAGTCCATTAAATATTTAAGTGAGCAACAGTCAGTAATGTACAGTGACATACTGGACTATTGGATATATCAGTCACAATGTGCTGTGCGCTGCCCTCCCCCAGACACTTTATTAGAAACACCTCTTTTGTTGAGCTTTGATGGGCTACAGTCACCTACAGAGTGGAGATGTAAGGTAGGTGTTTCCAGTAAAGTGGCCAGTTGGTGGAAGCACAGGGTGTTTCCAATAAAGTGGCCAGTTAGTGGAAGTATGAGGTGGGTGTTTCCAGTAAAGTGGCCAGTTAGTGTGAGCACAAGGTGGGTGTTTCTAATAAAGTGGCCAGTTAGTGGAAGCACAAGGTAGGTGTTTCTAATAAAGTGGCCAGTTAGTGTGAGCACAAGGTGGGTGTTTCTAATAAAGTGGCCAGTTAGTGGAAGCACAGGGTAGGTGTTTCTAATAAATTGGCCAATAAGAGAAAGCACAAGGTGGGTGTTTCTAATAAAATGGCCAGTAGGTAGAAGTATGAAGGAGGTGTTTCTAATAAAATGGCCAGGGAGTAGAAGTATGAAGGAGGTGTTTCTAATAAAATGGCCAGAGAGTAGAAGTATGAAGGAGGTGTTTCTAATAAAATGGCCAGGAAGTAGAGGTATGAAGGAGGTGTTTCTAATAAAATGGCCAGGGAGTAGAGGTATGAAGGAGGTGTTTCTAATAAAATGGCCAGGGAGTAGAAGTATGAAGGAGGTGTTTCTAATCAAATGGCCAGGGAGTAGAAGTATGAAGGAGGTGTTTCTAATAAAATGGCCAGGGAGTAGAGGTATGAAGGAGGTGTTTCTAATCAAATGGCCAGGGAGTAGAGGTATGAAGGAGGTGTTTCTAATAAAATGGCCAGGGAGTAGAAGTATGAAGGAGGTGTTTCTAATCAAATGGCCAGGGAGTAGAAGTATGAAGGAGGTGTTTCTAATAAAATGGCCAGGGAGTAGAGGTATGAAGGAGGTGTTTCTAATAAAATGGCCAGGGAGTAGAAGTATGAAGGAGGTGTTTCTAATAAAATGGCCAGGGAGTAGAGGTATGAAGGAGGTGTTTCTAATAAAATGGCCAGGGAGTAGAAGTATGAAGGAGGTGTTTCTAATAAAATGGCCAGGGAGTAGAGGTATGAAGGAGGTGTTTCTAATAAAATGGCCAGGGAGTAGAAGTATGAAGGAGGTATTTCTAATAAAATGGCCAGTGAGTAGAAATATGAAGGAGGTGTTTCTAATAAAATGGCCAGTGAGTAGAGGTATGAAGGAGGTGTTTCTAATAAAATGGCCAGTGAGTAGAAGTATGAAGGAGGTGTTTCGAATAAAATGGCCAGTGAGTAGAAGTATGAAGGAGGTGTTTCTAATAAAATGGCCAGGGAGTAGAGGGATGAAGGAGGTGTTTCTAATAAAATGGCCAGGGAGTAGAAGTATGAAGGAGGTGTTTCTAATAAAATGGCCAGGGAGTAGAAGTATGAAGGAGGTGTTTCTAATAAAATGGCCAGAGAGTAGAAGTATGAAGGAGGTGTTTCTAATAAAATGGCCAGGGAGTAGAAGTATGAAGGAGGTGTTTCTAATAAAATGGCCAGGGAGTAGAAGTATGAAGGAGGTGTTTCTAATAAAATGGCCAGGGAGTAGAAGTATGAAGGAGGTGTTTCTAATAAAATGGCCAGTGAGTAGAAGTATGAAGGAGGTGTTTCTAATAAAATGGCCAGGGAGTAGAGGTATGAAGGAGGTGTTTCTAATAAAATGGCCAGTGAGTAGAAGTATGAAGGAGGTGTTTCTAATAAAATGGCCAGGGAGTAGAGGTATGAAGGAGGTGTTTCTAATAAAATGGCCAGGGAGTAGAAGTATGAAGGAGGTGTTTCTAATAAAATGGCCAGTGAGTAGAAGTATGAAGGAGGTGTTTCTAATAAAATGGCCAGTGAGTAGAGGTATGAAGGAGGTGTTTCTAATAAAATGGCCAGTGAGTAGAAGTATGAAGGAGGTGTTTCTAATAAAATGGCCAGTGAGTAGAAGTATGAAGGAGGTGTTTCTAATAAAATGGCCAGGGAGTAGAAGTATGAAGGAGGTGTTTCTAATAAAATGGCCAGGGAGTAGAGGTATGAAGGAGGTGTTTCTAATAAAATGGCCAGGGAGTAGAGGTATGAAGGAGGTGTTTCTAATAAAATGGCCAGTGAGTAGAAGTATGAAGGAGGTGTTTCTAATAAAATGGCCAGTGAGTAGAAGTATGAAGGAGGTGTTTCTAATAAAATGGCCAGTGAGTAGAGGTATGAAGGAGGTGTTTCTAATAAAATGGCCAGTGAGTAGAAGTATGAAGGAGGTGTTTCTAATAAAATGGCCAGTGAGTAGAAGTAAGAAGGAGGTGTTTCTAATAAAATGGCCAGGGAGTAGAGGTATGAAGGAGGTGTTTCTAATAAATTGGCCAGGGAGTAGAGGTATGAAGGAGGTGTTTCTAATAAAATGGCCAGGGAGTAGAAGTATGAAGGAGGTGTTTCTAATAAAATGGCCAGGGAGTAGAAGTATGAAGGAGGTGTTTCTAATAAAATGGCCAGGGAGTAGAGGTATGAAGGAGGTGTTTCTAATAAAATGGCCAGGGAGTAGAAGTATGAAGGAGGTGTTTCTAATAAAATGGCCAGAGAGTAGAAGTATGAAGGAGGTGTTTCTAATAAAATGGCCAGGGAGTAGAAGTATGAAGGAGGTGTTTCTAATAAAATGGCCAGGGAGTAGAGGTATGAAGGAGGTGTTTCTAATAAAATGGCCAGGGAGTAGAGGTATGAAGGAGGTGTTTCTAATAAAATGGCCAGGGAGTAGAGGTATGAAGGAGGTGTTTCTAATAAAATGGCCAGGGAGTAGAGGTATGAAGGAGGTGTTTCTAATAAAATGGCCAGAGAGTAGAAGTATGAAGGAGGTGTTTCTAATAAAATGGCCAGGGAGTAGAAGTATGAAGGAGGTGTTTCTAATAAAATGGCCAGGGAGTAGAGGTATGAAGGAGGTGTTTCTAATAAAATGGCCAGGGAGTAGAGGTATGAAGGAGGTGTTTCTAATAAAATGGCCAGTGAGTAGAGGTATGAAGGAGGTGTTTCTAATAAAATGGCCAGGGAGTAGAAGTATGAAGGAGGTGTTTCTAATAAAATGGCCAGTGAGTAGAAGTATGAAGGAGGTGTTTCTAATAAAATGGCCAGGGAGTAGAAGTATGAAGGAGGTGTTTCTAATAAAATGGCCAGGGAGTAGAAGTATGAAGGAGGTGTTTCTAATAAAATGGCCAGGGAGTAGAAGTATGAAGGAGGTGTTTCTAATAAAATGGCCAGGGAGTAGAGGTATGAAGGAGGTGTTTCTAATAAAATGGCCAGTGAGTAGAAGTATGAAGGAGGTGTTTCTAATAAAATGGCCAGGGAGTAGAGGTATGAAGGAGGTGTTTCTAATAAAATGGCCAGGGAGTAGAAGTAAGAAGGAGGTGTTTCTAATAAAATGGCCAGGGAGTAGAGGTATGAAGGAGGTGTTTCTAATAAAATGGCCAGAGAGTAGAAGTATGAAGGAGGTGTTTCTAATAAAATGGCCAGGGAGTAGAGGTATGAAGGAGGTGTTTCTAATAAAATGGCCAGAGAGTAGAAGTATGAAGGAGGTGTTTCTAATAAAATGGCCAGGGAGTAGAAGTATGAAGGAGGTGTTTCTAATAAAATGGCCAGGGAGTAGAGGTATGAAGGAGGTGTTTCTAATAAAATGGCCAGGGAGTAGAAGTATGAAGGAGGTGTTTCTAATAAAATGGCCAGGGAGTAGAAGTATGAAGGAGGTGTTTCTAATAAAATGGCCAGGGAGTAGAGGTATGAAGGAGGTGTTTCTAATAAAATGGCCAGGGAGTAGAAGTATGAAGGAGGTGTTTCTAATAAAATGGCCAGGGAGTAGAGGTATGAAGGAGGTGTTTCTAATAAAATGGCCAGGGAGTAGAAGTATGAAGGAGGTGTTTCTAATAAAATGGCCAGTGAGTAGAAGTATGAAGGAGGTGTTTCTAATAAAATGGCCAGTGAGTAGAGGTATGAAGGAGGTGTTTCTAATAAAATGGCCAGTGAGTAGAAGTATGAAGGAGGTGTTTCTAATAAAATGGCCAGTGAGTAGAAGTATGAAGGAGGTGTTTCTAATAAAATGGCCAGGGAGTAGAAGTATGAAGGAGGTGTTTCTAATAAAATGGCCAGGGAGTAGAGGTATGAAGGAGGTGTTTCTAATAAAATGGCCAGGGAGTAGAGGTATGAAGGAGGTGTTTCTAATAAAATGGCCAGTGAGTAGAAGTATGAAGGAGGTGTTTCTAATAAAATGGCCAGTGAGTAGAAGTATGAAGGAGGTGTTTCTAATAAAATGGCCAGTGAGTAGAGGTATGAAGGAGGTGTTTCTAATAAAATGGCCAGTGAGTAGAAGTATGAAGGAGGTGTTTCTAATAAAATGGCCAGTGAGTAGAAGTAAGAAGGAGGTGTTTCTAATAAAATGGCCAGGGAGTAGAGGTATGAAGGAGGTGTTTCTAATAAATTGGCCAGGGAGTAGAGGTATGAAGGAGGTGTTTCTAATAAAATGGCCAGGGAGTAGAAGTATGAAGGAGGTGTTTCTAATAAAATGGCCAGGGAGTAGAAGTATGAAGGAGGTGTTTCTAATAAAATGGCCAGGGAGTAGAGGTATGAAGGAGGTGTTTCTAATAAAATGGCCAGGGAGTAGAAGTATGAAGGAGGTGTTTCTAATAAAATGGCCAGAGAGTAGAAGTATGAAGGAGGTGTTTCTAATAAAATGGCCAGGGAGTAGAAGTATGAAGGAGGTGTTTCTAATAAAATGGCCAGGGAGTAGAGGTATGAAGGAGGTGTTTCTAATAAAATGGCCAGTGAGTAGAGGTATGAAGGAGGTGTTTCTAATAAAATGGCCAGTGAGTAGAAGTATGAAGGAGGTGTTTCTAATAAAATGGCCAGTGAGTAGAAGTATGAAGGAGGTGTTTCTAATAAAATGGCCAGGGAGTAGAAGTATGAAGGAGGTGTTTCTAATAAAATGGCCAGGGAGTAGAGGTATGAAGGAGGTGTTTCTAATAAAATGGCCAGGGAGTAGAAGTATGAAGGAGGTGTTTCTAATAAAATGGCCAGTGAGTAGAAGTATGAAGGAGGTGTTTCTAATAAAATGGCCAGGGAGTAGAAGTATGAAGGAGGTGTTTCTAATAAAATGGCCAGGGAGTAGAAGTATGAAGGAGGTGTTTCTAATAAAATGGCCAGAGAGTAGAAGTATGAAGGAGGTGTTTCTAATAAAATGGCCAGGGAGTAGAGGTATGAAGGAGGTGTTTCTAATAAAATGGCCAGGGAGTAGAAGTATGAAGGAGGTGTTTCTAATAAAATGGCCAGTGAGTAGAAGTATGAAGGAGGTGTTTCTAATAAAATGGCCAGGGAGTAGAAGTATGAAGGAGGTGTTTCTAATAAAATGGCCAGGGAGTAGAGGTATGAAGGAGGTGTTTCTAATAAAATGGCCAGTGAGTAGAAGTATGAAGGAGGTGTTTCTAATAAAATGGCCAGTGAGTAGAAGTATGAAGGAGGTGTTTCTAATAAAATGGCCAGTGAGTAGAGGTATGAAGGAGGTGTTTCTAATAAAATGGCCAGTGAGTAGAAGTATGAAGGAGGTGTTTCTAATAAAATGGCCAGGGAGTAGAGGTATGAAGGAGGTGTTTCTAATAAAATGGCCAGGGAGTAGAAGTATGAAGGAGGTGTTTCTAATAAAATGGCCAGGGAGTAGAGGTATGAAGGAGGTGTTTCTAATAAAATGGCCAGGGAGTAGAGGTATGAAGGAGGTGTTTCTAATAAAATGGCCAGGGAGTAGAGGTATGAAGGAAGTGTTTCTAATAAAATGGCCAGTGAGTAGAAGTATGAAGGAGGTGTTTCTAATAAAATGGCCAGGGAGTAGAAGTATGAAGGAGGTGTTTCTAATAAAATGGCCAGGGAGTAGAAGTATGAAGGAGGTGTTTCTAATAAAATGGCCAGTGAGTAGAAGTATGAAGGAGGTGTTTCTAATAAAATGGCCAGGGAGTAGAAGTATGAAGGAGGTGTTTCTAATAAAATGGCCAGGGAGTAGAAGTATGAAGGAGGTGTTTCTAATAAAATGGCCAGGGAGTAGAAGTATGAAGGAGGTGTTTCTAATAAAATGGCCAGGGAGTAGAGGTATGAAGGAGGTGTTTCTAATAAAATGGCCAGGGAGTAGAGGTATGAAGGAGGTGTTTCTAATAAAATGGCCAGGGAGTAGAAGTATGAAGGAGGTGTTTCTAATAAAATGGCCAGTGAGTAGAAGTATGAAGGAGGTGTTTCTAATAAAATGGCCAGGGAGTAGAAGTATGAAGGAGGTGTTTCTAATAAAATGGCCAGGGAGTAGAGGTATGAAGGAGGTGTTTCTAATAAAATGGCCAGGGAGTAGAGGTATGAAGGAGGTGTAAGTGTATATGAGTGTGTATTTGACACCACACACATCAGTCAACAAACACACCAAACAGCTTCTACCTTTCAAAATAAAACAAACAAAATGACGGCGCCACATTCTCGTGAGGAAACAACAGCAAAGAAAAGCCGCCAAAAAGAGCAAAGCTGCACACAGTCTATTTATTCCCGATTTAGAGTGCATCAGGGATGACTCCGCCTTACAGCACCTGTCCCGCTCTCGCTCGCTCTACTTTAAACAAGAAACACTTTTACTCCCTCTCTGCCAGCCGGCCTGCGGTGCAGGGGATAACGAGCGGTGGATGAATGCTTAAAAACACTAAACAGGTCCCCTCCTCCACCTCTCTTTCATGTTGGAGAGCGCATTAAGAGTTTGAAAGTAGAGCAACAAATAAGGCGCAGAAGAAAGCCGCCCTCAGCCAGCTCTCAGGCTGGAGGATATGGGGGATTGTTAGCAGTCTTGCTCCACCTCATTATGGGCCTGATAGCGGACTAGGCAGGGTAAAGTGGCTGGATGTTTCAGAGAGGCTCTTTGGCTCCAGTAGGAGGGTTACAGTTACTGCATTTAAAAGCGAAGTGAGTAAATAGAGTGTGAGAGTAAAGGTGGGATGTGTGGACAGGATGGAGAAGAGCAAGCTGTAAAAAGATGAGAGACTGAGGCAACAGGAGTTGGTTTATTGGAGTCTTTCTCAGTACAGGCAAAGATAGAGCCCATCGCTGATAACAAGGAAGCTCTAATCTGGGCACTAAAGCCCTATTGGAGCTGGATTAGTTTTAGTGGAAGAGGTCCGATAATAGACCACTGAAGTCGTGCGTCATTCTGTAGTTGTGGTTATGCCCATATTTGGAACTAAGCTCGAATTCTGTATGGCCAAAAAGAATGGTGTTTTCCAAAAATCGCCTCTACCGCACCCTGTGGGGGGTATAGGGTAGGTGTTTCCAATAAAGTGGCCAGTTAGTGGAAGCACAAGCTAAGTGTTTCTAGTAAAGCGGCCAGTAAGAGGAAGCACAAGTTAGGTGTTTTCCAATAAAGTGGCCAGTTAGCTGGAAGCCCAAGGTCGGTGTTTCCAGTAAAGTGGCCAGTTAGTGTGAGCACAAGGTGGGTGTTTCTAATAAAGTGGCCAGTTAATGGAAGCAGAAGGTGTTTCTAATGAACTGGACAGGTAGTGGAAGTGCAAAGTGGGTGTTTCCAATAAAGTGGCCAGTTAGTAGAAGTGCAAGGTGGGTGTTTCTAATAAATTGGCCAATAAGAGAAAGCACAAGGTAGGTGTTTCTAATAAAGTGGCCAGTTAGTGGCTTCTTAATCGAATTTATCTGTTCCACCTTAAATAGTGCAAAAGTTATGATTATTATTATTGTTATTATTATTATAATGATTTAAGGTGGAATGGGAAGCTGGTGAATGTCCTTATGAGAAAATGTTTCTAGCATTAACATTTTGTGAGCCTAAATCAGTTTATCGGAGGGGACGTAGTGACACCAACCTGCACTGACTTAACAAACACAATGTTTCATTCTGGTGCCTCAGTAACTGCTGCACCATTTAAGGTGGAACAGGACAATTCAAACAAGAAGCTGGCAAACTGGGAGCAACTTCAGCTTCGTGGAAAACTGCCAGTGGAGACAAGAGGTTCTTAAAAACACACAGGGTGCAGAGAAATGTTCTAGACAGAGGAAGCCGGTTCTACAGCATAGTCCCCAGAGTGGTGACAGGAGTTAAGGCTATTTACAGCTGCCTCGATGAGAGCACAGACTGAGCAGATAAAACTCACAGCTTTAGAACCGCACTAGCTATCAGCCATCAGAGCAGATAGAGCATCACTCAGAGAGACAGCGGGAGGCCAGCCAGACGCTCGGAGAACCCAGAATAACAGCACCGTGAAACAGATAACTGAGTCGTACACCGACGTGACATGAGCTGACAAACTGAACTCAGACGTGACGGCAAGAACACGCCTCCAACAAGAGAACCGAAAGAACATCACTCAGAGAACAAATACAGACATAAAACACAAGAGAGAGAAAAAGAGAGAGAGTGAGAGAGAGAGAGAGAGGGAGAGAGAGAGAGAGAGAGAGAGAGAGAGAGACAGAGAGAGAGAGAGAGTCAGAGAGAGAGAGAGAGAGAGGGAGAGAGAAAGGGAGAGAGAGAGAGAGAGAGAGACACAGAGAGAGAGAGACAGAGAGAGAGAGAGAGACAGAGAGAGAGACAGAGAGAGACAGAGAGAGCGACAGAGAGAGAGAGAGAGAGAGACAGAGAGAGAGAGAGAGACAGAGAGAGACAGAGAGAGACAGAGAGAGAGAGAGAGAGAGAGAGAGAGAGAGAGAGAGAGAGAGAGAGAGAGAGAGACAGAGAGAGACAGAGAGAGACAGAGAGAGCGACAGAGAGAGAGAGAGAGAGAGAGAGAGAGAGATGAATGAACATTTATGAAAAACAAATTCATTAATCAGACTGACCGCTGCCCTGCTCCTGACCCCACTGCTCATGTCTCTCTCTGCAGAAAATCAGACGGTGTCAGTAACCGGGTCAGTGTGTTTACTGGTTGATGATTTCCTGAAGTGATCAAACCCATTCAGTGGTGCTGAGGTCTGGACTCTGGGGCGGTCAGTCCACCGTTCAGCTTCTTTGTTTGATGCGTCCGTCTCCTTTTCTCAGTGAGGTTCTTCTTGATCAGCTACACGTCCTTTCAGACCCACAGCGCTGAGTGGTCTTCTCACAGTGGAAGGATGGACAGAAACACCTGTGGATGTTTTCAGATCTGAAGCAGCTTGATCTTCTCCTCTCTCTCTGAGATCAAAGCTTTCAGTGCTGCTTATCTGATGGGGCAGTTTTGGGGTCGACCAGTTCTTCCAGGTGGTTGTTAGGAGACACATTTTCTTTGTAGCCAGCACTAGTTTTGGAAACTCCAGACTTGCAGTAAATGAGGGTCTTGGACTTTTGCACAGTGCTGTGTTTGAACACATGTATTCACAGTCTGAACCCTCTCGGTGTAATTTCTCCCACTAAGAATCATGAATTATTCATCAGGGCTTAAAATTCAGCGTCTCTCTGCTTTAAACAGCTCCCCCGGCGTCTCTCCGCCAGAGCGGCTGGAGCGGCAGCCAGCGCTGAAACACACTCCTCACACGCTGCTGTATAACGCCGAGGAACCTGATTACCAGCCACAATTTCAGCATTTGGACCAAAAAATATGCTGTGTTTACAGTAAAGTAGCCAGATTTCATAGTCATGAAGCTCTAAACTCTGTAGGCACTGCAGGAAAACTCTTACTCATTGTTACGGTTTGGTTGAAAACAAAGTGATCCAATCAGGATTAATGTGTGCACACTGAAAAACGTGGTTCTTCAAGGGTTCCTTAATAACTTTAATAAAGAAAATGCTTCTCCATTGAACCATGAACACCCAATGCCTAAATGGTTCTTGACATGGTGAAACGGTTCTTCAGATTGACGGAGAATGTGCTGTGGACGGTTCTATATGGAACGGTTTTGTAAAGGATGGCGCCAAAAAGGGTTCTACTACTGTAGATATTGTAACAACTGAAGAACTCTTTTTGTTGGTGCTACATAGAAACCTTTCCAAACGGATTTTACATAAAACCATCTGCAGAACATCCTTCATCAGTCTGAAGTGCTTATATGATGCCAAGAACCCTTTTTGCATGCAGAGAACCCTTTTTAGTGCTATATAGAACCACATACAGAATATCCTCCATCAATCTGAAGAACGCTTTCATAATGGAAAGAACCCTTTTAATGCTTAATGGGTTCTTGTGCTTCCAGTAACCGCCCACTTTGTTAACACTTACCTTGTGCTTCCACTAACTGGCCACTTTATTAGAAACACCCACCTTGTGCTTCCACTAACTGGCCACTTTATTAGAAACACCCACCTTGTGCTTCCACTAACTGACCACTTTATTAGAAACACCCACCTTGTGCTTCCACTAACTGGCCACTTTATTAGAAACACCCACCTTGTGCTTCCACTCACTGGCCACTTTATTAGAAACACCCACCTTGTGCTTCCACTAACTGGCCACTTTATTAGAAACACCTACCTTGTGCTTCCACTAACTGGCCACTTTATTAGAAACACCCACCTTGTGCTTCCACTCACTGGCCACTTTATTAGAAACACCTACCTTGTGCTTCCACTAACTGGCCACTTTATTAGAAACACCCACCTTGTGCTCCCACTAACTGGCCACCTTGTTAGAAACTAGCTTTGGTGGCTCTTCCTCATGCTCTTATACAGTGACCCCTGATGACCCTCATTAGGGAGCTTCACCCAGATTTCGGGGTTAAACTGGCTTTGGCAGAGCGACTGTTAGAGAAAAGGCTATACAAATAAAACTGAAGTGAATTGAAGTGAATGGAGCTTCTGTGGTTTGTAAGCACTACAGTGTGATCCCGGTTGCGCATTTAAGAGCCTCTTGAGTTCACAAATCATCAGCTCAGCCGCTTCCTGTGGGGCCCCTTTAGATACGGAGTCATTTTTGGGCTGATTTACAGTCCGTGAGCTCATATCGACTTCAGCTCACAGCTGTTTGGAGAATCCAAAAGAAAAAAAGACTCAAAAAAACAGTGCAGCTTCTAACAAGAAGCCCTTTTAGAGATGCTGAACTGCCAGCGGATTTCTTCAGCTTGTTTCGGGGGTCTGTCAAGGATGAATAAGCCAAATAGACAGAACAGATTTTGCGCTCGGTGTCAGGAGGACTGAAAGGAGAGGCAGCTCTTTCGGTTTGTCTGTTCAGACCCCAAACACAAAAACACAGTGGGTTTATACAGAGGGAAACGGCAGGATACAAATTGGCCAGATGTCTCTCCTCTCAGAGTCCAGCTCGCCAAAGACGACAGGGAGGAAGACGTATGAGACGTTAAGACGGCAGATGGGTCCTGCTGAAGAACTCCAGTCAGGAGCAACAAAACAAATAACATCAATAGAACCTCATTTTGTCCTGTTTGACTCCTCCATCACGGCTCCTTGGCGAACAACATCTTCTCTGAATTGCTTTAATTAGACTTGCATAATCAAGTCCTTAAAATCACAGAAGAAAAAAAGTGCAAAAAGTTCTTTTCACGTTTCTGGCAGCGACTGGAGGCGAGCTGCCAGCCTCGCTGTGCTGACTTCTGCATGCAGACACAGGGAACGTTTCGCACCTCCACCGAAATACAGAGCACAGCGTTCCTAGAATTATCTCAGAGCCCTCTTTGCTCCACCCTCCCCTCAGCTAGCCCCGCCCACCATCATTGTTTTCACCTGTCTTTTATCTTTCAGTCGTAACATGAACCTTAGGATTGCGAGTGTCTTTGCAGAGTTTCTTGTTAGTTTTTTATTCTTATTATTTTTAAGTATTCTGCCCTAATATCTAAGCCTGGCTTCCCACAGGTTGCTTGAAACCTACGTGAAACTAAATTGCACTTGGGTTGCATGATATACACCATCCAGTCAGTCGCAAGCATCTCAACTTTGTGAATGTGTGCGATTGTGTGCAACTTTATCTTCTTGGTGTTGCTTTGTGTAACTAAATAGCATGGAAATACTGTTGCAGGCAACGTGCAACACGCAACAAGTTGCATGTAAGGGTCACCATATAAAGCCAGCCTTAATCCAGCTTTACAGTCTCCAGCCTGAGGAATCTGTTCTAGAACGTTTTCTCTACCATGTCTCTGTTTTGGAGCTTTCTGTGTCCACTATGGGGACTGGTCAAGAACCTTTGGTCTCTGCCCTGTCTCTGTTCTAGAATCTTCTCTCTCCATCCCATTTCTGTTCAATAGCTCCTTCTTTATCCTTCCCCGGTTTCAGAGCTTTCGATCTTTACCTTGTGCTTGATCCAGAAACTTCCTTCCCTTTCCTGATTCCCTGTTTTAGAGCATTCAATCCCTGCCTATTGTAGAATCTTTTGTCTGTATCCTACCTCTGCTCCAGAATCTTCTTTAATCTAGAACCTCTCAAACTCTCTGATCTAGAACCTATCTCTGCCCTGTTCCTCTTGAAGAATCTTCCTTCCTTACACCGTCTTTGTTGAACTCTGTCCATCCTGTCTATGCTTTAGAACCTTCTTTCATCACACTGTCTCTCATCTAGAACCAATCTCTGCCCTGTATCTTTTCAAGAACCTTCAATGTCTGCTCTCATGTAAAACATTTTGTCTGTCCTTGATCCTGAATCTTGCTTCCCTATCCCGTTTCTGCTGCACAACCTTCCATCTCCATTATATCTCACCTCCAGAACCTTCTTTCTCTATTCTGCCTCTGATCTAGATCTTATCTCTGCCCTGTCCCTCCTCAGAAACCTTCCTTTCCTACCCCGCCTTTGTTGCAGATCCTTCTGTCTGCATCCTGTCTCTGCTCTAGAACCTTCTTTTTCTACACTGTCACTTATCTAGAACCTATTTCTGCCCTGTATCTCTTCAAGAGCCTTCAATGTCTGGCCTGCCCAGTTTTAGAACTTTTTGTCTCATTCCTTGATCCAGAATCTTCCGTTCCTACCATGTCTCTGTTGCACAACCTTCTGTCTTCATCCGGTCTCTGTCCCAGTACCTTCTTTCTCTGTTCTATCTTTGACCTAGAACCCTATCTCTGTTCTAGAACCTGCCTTGCCCTTGATCCAGAGGTCTGAAGGTTAAAGGCACGTTAAATAAAGTACTGAAAGATGCAGAGAAATCAAACAAATCGTAAACCTTCTGTTAAACATCTGTCTTGCATCAGGATCCTAATCGGTTTGTTCCTCACTGTAGATGCAGATGGGTGACAAGTGAGAACCCAGAAAGGAAGGAAGTGATTGGGAACTTTAGAGATTTGGCAGCCTTTCAGCTTTAGTTTCATCCTGCATGCTTCAGAAAGGCGTTCGAGTTCAATACAGAGATGTGAAAGCTAGAATAGGCACTGCAGTCGCACATACAGCAACACACAAAGACACAGATGTGCTAGACGTGAAATAGACGTGAAAGAGGCTCGAGTGGATTTTTACGGTAATTTCCAGCTCCGAAATTTGTTTTCTGTTTTTGAAATTCAATGCTGGCTTCTATACAAACACACTTCTGCATTTACTCACAGATCCACTCGTCATCACTCACACAAATCCCGTTTTATTTGGATCGTCAGCAAGAGATGCACACATTTTGACTGGAAATACTCCACAAAGTTGGTCCAAAAGTATCCAGACAGCCCTTCTAATGAGTGAATTCAGACATTAGTGTCACTCATTGCTGAAACAGCTTTAATCTCCATAGAGAAGCACTGACCGATAGAATAGGATGCTCTGGAGCAGCTGTACATGGTCCTAAGGTCTCCATGCTCAATGCCAAGTGTAGGCTAGAGGGGTATAAAGCTGCTCAGCATTAGGCTGTGCTGCAATGGAACTGTGTTCTCTAGAGTGATGGAGCTCCATCCAGTACCTTTTGGGATGAGTTGGAGTGACCTAGAGCTGACCATCTAACATCAGTACCTGACTTCAGTAATGATCAATCAAATCCTCACAGCAATGTTCAACTTCTAGAGCCTTCCCAGAAAAGTAGACTTTTACTGTAGCACAAACTCACTATTTACACCATCATTTCAGAGGAAACTCTGGAGTCAACAGACTTTTGACCTGAAGGTTTGAAAACTCTATATTATGTATCCTTATACACAATTCTACACACCCAAAAAAGAAAGATGGTTCTTCAAGGGTTCTTTAGTAAAGAAAGTGGTTCAATTTAGGACTTGGAACACTCAGAGAACCCTGTGCATGTTTAAAGTCTTCATCAGATTGATGGAGAATGTGCTGCAGATGGTTCTGTACAGAACCTTTTCGAAAGGGTTCTATATGGCATCAAAAGGGTTGTGCTATTACTTAACAGGTTTAGTTTTAGTTTTAGTTCAGTTTTTATTTAGTTCCAGATTTAGTTCTAGTTTTAGTTCCAGGTTTAGTTTTAGTTAAGTCACTAGTGCTAGGATGGATGCTGTGATCGGGTATTTGATAAAAGTTGAATAAAATGAATACAGCAGTAAACTGAGCTCAGCTCGACTCCAGATATCCTTAAAGGTTAAATACAGAAACACACTTTTAATCTAAAACACACTTAAAAACTAAACGTTTATTCTAAGTATATCTACTTAGTTTTAGCTTTTTATCCCTTAAAACTAAAGTCTGTTTTTGTTACTGTGCCTTTAAGACTGATATATGCAAATTACATCTGTTCTGATTGGCTGTCCCCTGATGTGCCTCATTCTAAAGATCAGAGCTGAAAAAAAAGCTTTTATGTCTTAAATATGAGTGGGTGGAGCTAATGTCTTAAGTTAAGGAGTATGTAAATGAGCTGTTTTAGTGACCTACACAAACAATGAGTTGAAATCAGGCAGATTTTCCAGATTAGTGTCCATATATTATGGACTATATGGACTTTTATTTTGAAACTAAACAATGTTTGCATACTTTTTTCAAAAAGATATATATTTTTTTCATAATATGAGCCCTTTAATGACAAGCCAAGCAGCTGAAAAGCATCTAGAGTGGAACATCCTGATAAAGGGCAACCCAAAAAAATGAATTAATAAATCCAGCGGGACGTTTTGCTCTTTATAGAAGCCTTTCGGGTGAGGCAGGTGCTAAAAGTCAGGCCTCTTTGTCTGAACCGCAGCTCTTTACAGTCTCGCTCAACTCCTCCAATTTAGCTCTGAGGTCACCTTGGAATTATAATAAAGTCACGGCTCAAAATAAGAAGCGCCCTGATACAGAAATCCAGTTCATCTTCATCCAGTTCAGCAGCTGCCTCGCCTCAAATCCACACTCACGCACTGTAACAGCCAGAACACACGACTTTCGCCAGGAAAAGCTGCAGCACAGCAGCCAAACGTTCCCACAGACACTGTACGTTCATGTGTTCATCATCCTGGACGCATTCGGTCCCCACAAAGAGATAAATACAGCGGAGGTGCCACCTTTACAACGTACTTAAAAGGATATTGACTTTGCACTTGAGTCTAAGCAGCTAATCGATGCCCCCTCCCTACCAATACGAAGCCCAGCACTGAACGAGGTCAAATCAGGAGCTTTAAAAAGCACGACGGCCCCAAATCACCCGATTATTTACAGTTCGCTCACAAGAGAGCGACTTCAGTTCGTCTCACTTTCTCCCTTCAGCTGCGATGGATCGTAGTTTGCTGTACGAACCCAGAGGCCGCTTTATCAGAAACGCCTCCCTGCAGCTCCGCCTGGTTCCTGTTGATGTGCAGTTGATGTGCAGTTTCTGATAAAGTGGCCAGCTAGAGTGAACAGCGCATGACTGAGGCGTCCGGGGCAGTCGTGAGCTGGAGGTCAGGGAACCAGCCTCGTGACCGGAAGGTCGCCGGTTCGATCCCCAGAGCCGACAGTCCATGACTGAGGTGTCCATGAGCAAGACACCTAACCCCCAACTGCTCCCCGGGCGCTGCGGATTGGGCTGCCCACTTGCTCAGGGCAAGTGTGCTCACTGCCCCCTAGTGTGTGTGCTCACTAGTGTGTATGTGGTGTTTCACTGCACAGGTGGGTTAAATGCGGAGGTGAAGTTTTCCCGTTGTGGGATTAATAAGGGTCACTTAATCTTAGTTTTAGCACAAGGTGGGTGTTTCTAGTTAAGTGGCCAGCGAGCGGAAGCAGAAGGTGGGTGTTTCTAATAAAGTGGCCAGCAAGCGGAAGCAGAAGGTGGGTGTTTCTAATAAAGTGGCCAGCGAGTGGAAGCAGAAGGTGGGTGTTTCTAATAAAGTGGCCAGCGAGCGGAAGCAGAAGGTGGGTGTTTCTAATAAAGTGGCCAGCGAGCGGAAGCAGAAGGTGGGTGTTTCTAATAAAGTGGCCAGCGAGTGGAAGCAGAAGGTGGGTGTTTCTAATAAAGTGGCCAGCGAGCGGAAGCAGAAGGTGGGTGTTTCTAATAAAGTGGCCAGCGAGTGGAAGCAGAAGGTGGGTGTTTCTAATAAAGTGGCCAGCGAGCGGAAGCAGAAGGTGGGTGTTTCTAATAAAGTGGCCAGCGAGTGGAAGCAGAAGGTGGGTGTTTCTAATAAAGTGGCCAGCGAGCGGAAGCAGAAGGTGGGTGTTTCTAATAAAGTGGCCAGCGAGTGGAAGCAGAAGGTGGGTGTTTCTAATAAAGTGGCCAGTTAGTGGAAGCACAAGGTGGGTGTTTCTAATAAAGTGGCCAGTTAGTGGAAGCACAAGGTGGGTGTTTCTAATAAAGTGGCCAGCGAGCGGAAGCACAAGGTGGGTGTTTCTAATAAAGTGGCCAGTTAGTGGAAGCACAAGGTGGGTGTTTCTAATAAAGTGGCCAGTTAGTGGAAGCACAAGGTGGGTGTTTCTAATAAAGTGGCCAGCGAGCGGAAGCACAAGGTGGGTGTTTCTAATAAAGTGGCCAGCGAGCGGAAGCAGAAGGTGGGTGTTTCCAGTAAAGTGGCCAGTTAGTGGAAGCACAAGGTGGGTGTTTCTAATAAAGTGGCCAGCGAGCGGAAGCAGAAGGTGGGTGTTTCTAATAAAGTGGCCAGCGAGTGGAAGCAGAAGGTGGGTGTTTCTAATAAAGTGGCCAGCGAGTGGAAGCAGAAGGTGGGTGTTTCTAATAAAGTGGCCAGTTAGTGGAAGCACAAGGTGGGTGTTTCTAATAAAGTGGCCAGTTAGTGGAAGCACAAGGTGGGTGTTTCTAATAAAGTGGCCAGCGAGCGGAAGCACAAGGTGGGTGTTTCTAATAAAGTGGCCAGCGAGCGGAAGCAGAAGGTGGGTGTTTCCAGTAAAATGGCCTGCGAGCGGAAGCAGAAGGTGGGTGTTTCCAGTAAAGTGGCCAGCGAGCGGAAGCAGAAGGTGGGTGTTTCTAATAAAGTGGCCAGCGAGCAGAAGCAGAAGGTGGGTGTTTCCAGTAAAGTGGCCAGCGAGCGGAAGCAGAAGGTGGGTGTTTCCAGTAAAGTGGCCAGCGAGCGGAAGCAGAAGGTGGGTGTTTCTAATAAAGTGGCCAGCGAGCGGAAGCAGAAGGTGGGTGTTTCCAGTAAAGTGGCCAGTTAGTGGAAGCAGAAGGTGGGTGTTTCTAATAAAGTGGCCAGCGAGCGGAAGCAGAAGGTGGGTGTTTCCAGTAAAGTGGCCAGCGAGCGTAGCCTTTATGCGGAGTATAAAAAGGCTCCATTTGTTTTAACGCAGGCTTTAAAGCGTCTAAGTCGTGTGATTTTTCCTTTATATACTCAGCTCAACTCGAACTGTCATAACAAACTGCGGCTCATGATAACGACGTGAATAAAAAGCCTCGGCAAACACTCGCCGGGTCCAGCCACTCATCCGGCTCCGGGAGTGCAGGGTCGGAGCGGAGGTCAGGCGCTGCTGGAGAAGCCGCTAATGCACCCACACACTTAACCGCGCGGAGAGGGGCAGCGAGCGGGAGGCGGCCGCTTAAATAAAGCTCATAATGACACTCTCAAGTGTTCTGGGGGATGCGCGTGAGCACATTATCTCCCAGCTTTTTATTGGCCTGATTAAAACGGCGAGGACAGCGGGGTCATTCTGCTTTAAAGGAACAGTTCGGGCAAATAAAACAGAGTTTTTACCATTATAACAAATATAGCTCATAATCAATCATTAAAACCAGCACAGCACACACTAACACACCACCACCACGTCAGCGTCGCTGCAGGGCTGAGAATGACCCACCCCCCAAACAGTACCTGCTCTGTGAGGGTCCATGGGGGTCCTGACCACTGAAGAACAGGGTAACAGAGTATCAGAGAAACAGATGGACTACAGTCTGTAACTGTAGAACTACAGAGTGCAGCTATACGGTCAGTGGAGCTGATAAAGTGGACAGTGAATGTAGAAACGAGGAGGCGGTCAGAACGTTACGCCTGACCGCCGTAGATCTGCCTATTCAGCAAGCACTTTAGCCCCGCCCACTCACACTGAAGTTATAAGGACTGCTTTTTGAGTGAGGCACAGCCAATCAGAGCACAGCGTATTTACATAAATCAGTCTTAAAGGTGTAGTAAGCAAAACAGCCTGATCATTTCTACGACATGAAGGTTCTAAAACGGCCATAGAATGTGAGTTACGGGTGGTTCAGGCACACAGAACCTTAGAACATGTGTAAGTGGAGCTCAGCGGAGAGGACGGGCTCTTTAAGGTTCCCCGTTAATCGCCTGCGTCTTATCTTTAATGAAGGACGCACCTGAGTCTGGCTAAGCCGCCGCAGCGCGAGGCCCGGGTGATACGGAGCCGCGGGATGAAAAATAGCCGCGGCGGGTTTGCATTAGCGCGGCGGGGGGAGGCTAACAGCTAATAGCGGCGGGTGATTTGGCGGAGTAATGACTAGGGACCTGAAGCTACGCTCGCGAGGGAATCTCGGAGCACTTAAAAGCTTCTAAAAGCCCTAAATGGGGCTGAGCTATGAATTAATCACATACAGTAATGTGTCTAACGGGCTTTCTCTTCTCTCTGCCCTCTGAGCGCGAGACAAATCAGCAGAGGCTGCCCGGCCCACCCGGCCGCGGACACCGTATTTACTCAATCACTCATATTTAAATCTGCCTTATGACCTGCTGTCCTCGTTTGTGACCCTGGACATCACATACTTCTGTATCATCACTGCTCTTCATCAGAAACGGCAGCAAGAAGAGAAAAAAGGCTCCAAACTTCACCTTTTCATGTAAATTAAAGAGCCAATACACTATATTTCCAACAGTATCCGTGACATCCCATTCTTAATCCATAGGGTTTAATATGATGTCGGCCCACCCTTTGCAGCTATAACAGCTTCAGCTCTTCTGGGAAGGCTTTCCACAAGGGTTAGGAGTGTTTATGGGAATTTCTGACCGTTCTTCCAGAAGCACATTTGTGAGGTCAGACACTGATGTTGGACGAGAAGGCCTGGCTCACAGTCTCCGCTCTAATTCATCCCAAAGGTGTTCTATGGGGTTGAGGTCAGGACTCTGTGCAGGCCAGTCAAGTTCTTCCACACCAAACTGGCTCATCCACGTCTTTATGGACCTGCTTTGTGCACTGGTGCGCAGTCATGTTGGAACAGGAAGGGGCCGTCCCCAAACTGTTCCCACAAAGTTGGGAGCATGAAATTGTCCAAAATCTCTTGGTGCTGAAGCTTTAAGAGCTCCTTTCACTGGAACTAAGGGGCCGAGCCCAACTCCTGAAAAACACCCCCACACCATGATCCCCCCTCCACCAAACTTTACACTCGGCACAGTGCAGTCAGACAAGTACCGTCTCCTGGCAACCGCCAAACCCAGACTCGTCCATTGGATTCCCAGACGGAGAAGCGTGATTGGTCACTCCAGAGAACATGTTGTTATAATCCCACTGACAGTGGACTGTGGAATATTTAGTAGTGAGGAAATTTCACGACTGGACTTGCTGCACAGGTGGCGTCCGATCACGGTACCACGCTGGAACTCACTGAGCTCCTGAGAGCGACCCATTCTTTCACTAATGTCTGTAGAAGCAGTCTGCAGGCCGAGGGGCTCGGCTTTACACACCTGTGGCCATGGAAGTGACTGGAACCTGCGATTAAAGGGCCTGTACCCTGCCTTTTTCTTGCACTGCATTTTTTTCTTCTCACCTCAGCACCAGTTATGAGTTATGTACCTACATGAGCTGGTTCTGAATTCACTGCCTGATGACTGAGACGCTGTTTTATGAGAGTTTAGAGAACCTCAACTCCATTCATGGTGGAGGGAGACATGCAGGGCGCTGTGCGGCAAAATAGTCCCCAAAGAAAACTCATTATTCCGGATTTTCCACTATTTTCCATCCTCAGCATTCCATATAAGCTCAGAAGACTCGTGTAGGTTCTCTGGTGGTTCTGGATGGTAAATAAAGTGTCTATATCCGTGTTGAAAATGACTGTTCAACCACTGTACAGAAATTCTGAGCATGTGGTGGAATTCCCCTTTTACCTACATTCCCTGAGAACGTGTGGACACGGGGCAGTTTTTTCCGTGCATATGATGTTTTTAGCAGCTGTAACTGGACGTCCGCAGTGCAGCAGTGAGCAGGTGCGTCTTTGAGTATCACTAACCCACACATTTCCACACCTGGCCAAAAGCCGGACGGCGGACAGGTGTGTTTATTTAATAATATGTTGGTTTTGACCTCACGGACACCAGTAAGACCTGGTAAAACATCAGAAATGGTCGATTTTTTGAGATAAGGGACTCTTATTATGAAAAACTGAGCCCTTTATTTAAAATAAGAGTTGGGTGTAGTATTGAAAAATTTCCAAAATTCACCCTCCTTGCAGTGCATAGACGGAAACTGAGCTGCAAACATGGCCCACTGGGAATTCACCATGTTTGTGATGTCACAAAAAAACATATTTGCATATCAGCCTGTGTCAGTTTAGCCCCGCCCACTCATGCAAATGTTATAATGAGTGCTTCAGCCTGGACTGCTCTTTGAATGAGGCACAACACAGGGGAGCCAATCAGAGCAGAGCTCATTTACATATATCACACTTAAAGAGCAGATATGTCCATGTTGGTATATGTTGGTTTATACTGGTATATCAGTATAATATAGGTTTTACATCATATGTAAACATGTCTGTATGTGAATTCATTGTTTTTGTGATGTCACTAAAAACTCATTTACATCTATCCAGCCTACAACTGCTACAGATTATTCAGCAACTGCTACAGATTATTCAGTAACTGCTACAGATTATTCAGCAACTGCTACAGATTATTCAGTAACTGCTACAGATTATTCAGCAACTTCTACAGATTATTCAGCAACTTCTACAGATTATTCAGCAACTGCTACAGATTATTCAGCAACTGCTACAGATTATTCAGCAACTTCTACAGATTATTCAGCAACTGCTACAGATTATTCAGCAACTGCTACAGATTATTCAGCAACTTCTACAGATTATTCAGTAACTGCTACAGATTATTCAGCAACTTCTACAGATTATTCAGCAACTGCTACAGATTATTCAGTAACTGCTACAGATTATTCAGCAACTGCTACAGATTATTCAGCAACTTCTACAGATTATTCAGTAACTGCTACAGATTATTCAGCAACTTCTACAGATTATTCAGCAACTGCTACAGATTATTCAGTAACTGCTACAGATTATTCGGCAACTGCTACAGATTATTCAGTAACTGCTACAGATTATTCAGCAACTGCTACAGATTATTCAGTAACTGCTACAGATTATTCAGCAACTGCTACAGATTATTCAGCAACTGCTACAGATTATTCAGCAACTGCTACAGATTATTCAGCAACTGCTACAGATTATTCAGTAACTGCTACAGATTATTCAGTAACTGCTACAGATTATTCAGCAACTGCTACAGATTATTCAGCAACTGCTACAGATTATTCAGCAACTACTACAGATTCAGCAACTGCTACAGATTATTCAGTAACTGCTACAGATTATTCAGCAACTGCTACAGATTATTCAGCAACTGCTACAGATTCAGCAACTTCTACAGATTATTCAGTAACTGCTACAGATTATTCAGCAACTGCTACACATTATTCAGTAACTGCTACCGATTATTCAGCAACTGCTACAGATTATTCAGCAACTGCTACAGATTATTCAGCAACTGCTACAGATTATTCAGCAACTTCTACAGATTATTCAACAACTGCTACAGATTATTCAGCAACTGCTACAGATTATTCAGCAACTGCTACAGATTCAGTAACTGCTACAGATTATTCAGTAACTGCTACAGATTATTCAGCAACTGCTACAGATTCAGCAACTGCTACAGATTATTCAGCAACTGCTACCGATTATTCAGTAACTGCTACAGATTATTCAGCAACTTCTACAGATTATTCAGCAACTGCTACAGATTCAGTAACTGCTACAGATTCAGCAACTGCTACAGATTCAGCAACTGCTACAGATTATTCAGCAACTGCTACAGATTATTCAGCAACTGCTACACATTATTCAGCAACTGCTACAGATTATTCAGCAACTGCTACAGATTATTCAGCAACTGCTACAGATTCAGTAACTGCTACAGATTATTCAGCAACTGCTACACATTATTCAGCAACTGCTACCGATTATTCAGTAACTGCTACAGATTATTCAGCAATTGCTACAGATTATTCAGCAACTGCTACAGATTATTCAGTAACTGCTACAGATTATTCAGCAACTGCTACACATTATTCAGCAACTGCTACAGATTATTCAGCAACTGCTACAGATTATTCAGTAACTGCTACAGATTATTCAGCAACTGCTACAGATTATTCAGCAACTGCTACAGATTATTCAGCAACTGCTACAGATTCAGTAACTGCTACAGATTATTCAGCAACTGCTACAGATTATTCAGCAATTTCTACAGATTATTCAGTAACTGCTACAGATTATTCAGCAACTGCTACAGATTATTCAGCAACTGCTACAGATTATTCAGCAACTGCTACAGATTATTCAGCAATTTCTACAGATTATTCAGTAACTGCTACAGATTATTCAGCAACTGCTACAGATTATTCAGCAACTGCTACAGATTATTCAGCAACTGCTATGAATTACTCAGTATCTACTTGAGTGTGTGTGTGTGTATGTGTTTGTGTGTGTTTGTGTGTGTGTGTGTTTGTGTGTGTGTGCGCGTGTGTTTGTGTGTTTGTGTGTGTGTGTGTGTGTGCGTTTGTGTGTTTGTGTGTGTGTTTGTGTGCGTGTGTGTTTGTGTGTGTGTGTGTGTGTGTGTGTGTTTGTGTGTGTGTGTGTGTGTGTTTGTGTGAATTTGTCTGTGTGTGTATGTGTGTGTGTGTGTGTGTGTGTGTGTGTGTGTGTTAAGCCGTATGAGATGTAAGTTAGTGGAACACAGTGAGGACTTTAAACGTCTCTAACTCCACGTAAGGAATCACACAAACAGAGCAGCGTCGTTTCAGCTCAGAGAGGAAAACGGCAGCAGCAGGAAACACAGTGACGTACACACACTCACACACTCTCAGGGCAGGTGGATGTAAAGTGCATCACAATGAGGAAATGATCTATATGCGTACCTGACTGGCCTCTCATACACACCTGAATACAGACCAACACTGTAATTATGCTGCGCACTCACGCCTCGTCAATAAGGCCTCATTCAATATTTATCAATAATTAAAACACTGGTGTTTGTGGGGTCAGGGGGTCAAACCACATCAGATCGATAACTCCTCTCCAGACACTCTGCGCACTCAAACTGAGACTCATTTCACCAGCGATTAGAACCAAAACCGTCTGCGGTGCACTTTAACACACCACCTGGCCACTTTATCGGAAACACCTCCGCTGGAGCTCTGCCCTTTTGATGTTCCCCCAGAGATCATCTGCTGACTGAGGTTCTTCAGACAGATAGAGAATGTGTAGTGGTTCATTGTAGCTCCAGAAAGGTTCTGCTGTTGTTGTCAGGATTGAAAACAACAGCAGAACCCTTTTTGGTGTTTTACAGAACCTTATACACATTCTCCATCAGTCTGAAGAACCATTTCACTATGAACAGAGCTATGCTAACCATTAGCATGCTAATGATGGTTTGAGTGTGCATGTGTTCTATTTAGAACCATTCCCTTTACTAAAGAACCTTTAAAGAACCATCTCTACAGAGACCCATTTTAATACACCCTTACTGTTCATGGTCTGGACGGCAAAAATACGCATGAAATCCCATTTCTGTCAAATCCAGATTGATTCTGAAAGTCTGGACAAGAAAATAAACCACATGAAATCGGATTTTTACAGATCGGATCTAAAGCGCATTTGGAAGTGGTTTGAAATGCAACTCCAATCAGATTTTTCCAGATGTGTCTCAGTCTGGACGTTCACGTTAACACGAATCCAGAGTGATGAAATGCTGGGATTCAGGAAGAGCTCCAGAGATTCATGAGGATGACGAGAGTTCTGAGGGGTTTGGAGGGGAGATGATGCTCCTCCATCGCTCCCGCATCTGTGTTTGAAATCCGCATCACCAGCCTGGCTATGCAGTTACTGACACCTGCATCATTACCACGGCAACCCATGCAGATGTAGTAACTGTGTTCTCAGATCTATAAACATCACTTACAGACCGTAATGTAGATCAACATTAACAATGCTGTGACACACATCTCATCAATAACACCTTATTCAATATTTATCAATAACTCAGGTTCAAACCACATCAGATCAATAACTCAGACAGTCTGCAGGGTCGGATCAGATCAGCGCTGTATGTCTGACTCCCTCATTGAGCTTAATAATGTGATATATGATTATTATAAGGTCTATATACAGTAAACAGTGCAGCTGTACAGATTGTAAATGCTCTATTATAGAATCACATCATTCAAACAGCATCGTACACTGTATACCGTACACTGTATACCGTAGACTGGATACTGTAGACTGGATGCCGTAGACTGTATACCGTACACTGAATACCGTACACTGAATGCTGTACACTGTATACCGTAGACTGGATACCGTACACTGAATAGCGTACACTGTATACTGTACACTGAATACTGTACACTGTATACCGTACACTGAATACCGTACACTGAATACCGTAGACTGGATACCATACACTGTATACTGTAGACTGGATACCGTACACTGAATACTGTACACTGTATACCGTAGACTGGATACCGTACACTGTATACCATAGACTGGATACCGTACACTGAATACCGTACACTGTATACTGTACACTGAATACCGTACACTGTATACCGTACACTGTATACCGTACACTGAATACCGTACACTGTATACCGTACACTGTATACTGTAGACTGGATACCGTAGACTGGATACCGTAAACTAGATACTGTACACTGGATACTGTAGAGTGGATACCGTAGACTAGATACCGTAGACTGTATACTGTAGACTGGATACCGTAGACTAGATACCGTACACGGTATACCGTAGACTGGATACCGTAGACTAGATACCGTACACTGTATACTGTACACTGAATACCGTACACTGTATACCGTACACTGAATACTGTACACTGAATACCGTAGACTGGATACCATACACTGTATACCGTAGACTGGATACCGTACACTGAATACTGTACACTGTATACCGTAGACTGGATACCGTACACTGTATACCATAGACTGGATACCGTACACTGAATACCATACACTGTATACTGTACACTGAATACCGTACACTGTATACCGTACACTGAATACCGTACACTGTATACCGTACACTTTATACTGTAGACTCGATACCGTAGACTGGATACCATAGACTAGATACTGTACACTGGATACTGTAGAGTGGATACCGTAGACTAGATACCGTAGACTGTATACTGTAGACTGGATACCGTAGACTAGATACCATACACGGTATACCGTAGACTGTATACCGTAGACTAGATACTGTACACTGTATACCATAGACTGGATACCGTAGACTGGATACCGTACACTGAATACCGTACACTGTATACCGTACACTGTATACTGTAGACTGGATACCGTAGACTGGATACCGTAGACTAGATACTGTACACTGGATACTGTAGACTGGATACCGTAGACTAGATACCGTAGACTGCATACCGTACATGGTATACCGTAGACTGGATACCGTAGACTAGATACCGTACACTGTATACCATAGACTGGATACCGTAGACTAGATACCGTAGACTGTATACCGAACACTGTATACCGTAGACTGGATACCGTAGACTGGATACCGTAACAAAAATTTGTGGTGTGTCAATTGTGTTCAAATTGTTGCTGTGTGTAAATGGTTCTGTTTAAATTGTTGTGTTTAAATTTTTGTTGACTGTAAATTGTTGTCTTTAAATTGTGTGTGAATTATTGATTAAATTGTCATGTAAATTGTTGTTGTGTGTACATTGTTGTCTGTAAATTGTTGTTTGAATTTTTGTTGTTTAAATTGTTGTGTTGTTTAAATTGTTGTATTTAAATTGTTGTTGTGTGTAAATGGTTGTGTTTAAATTGTTGTGTTAGTAAATTTTTGTGTTTAAATTTTTGTGTTTAAATTGTTGTGTTTAATTTGTTGTATTTAAATTGTTGTGTTAGTAAATTTTTGTATTTACATTATTGTGTGTAAATGGCTGTTTAAATTGTTGTGTTAAAATGTTGTGTTTAAATTAGTGTGTGTAAATCGTGTTCAAATTGTTTTTGTGTGTAAATCGTGTTCAAATTGTTTTTGTGTGTAAATTATTTTATTCAAATTTTTGTGTGTAAATTGTGTTTAAATTGTTATTGTATTTAAACTGTCCATCAGTCTGAAGTGTGAGAAGTGGGGTGTGTTTGTTGATGTTGTCCAGCTGATGTGACAATCTCACACACTAATTGACACACACACACACACACACACACACACACACACACACACACACACACACACACACACACACACACACACACACCCTCAGTAATTGGGGACGGTGCTCTATTTCTGACGGGCAGCGCAGCTGAAGTCCCTGAAGACGCTCTATTTTCAGCAGCTCTGAACAGAAGGCAGTGCTGAGTTTAGTGCAGTGAGGGAGTCGGACCGGCCGCCCGTTTATATTTACATCTCCATTTCCACTCATTCATTCAGCTCACGCTCTGACAGAGTCGGCCTGAAAGCCTGATCCGGTTAAAGACCAGCGACAGAAACACCTCCATACTCTGCCACGTTCCGTTCATCATTTAAGAAGACATTAATCACTCGTTTAACCGGTTCGTCTCAAATTCTCCACCAAGCTCAAAATGCACAAGGTAGGTGTTTCTGATAAAGTGGTCAGTTAGTGGAAGCACAAGGTGGGTGTTTCTAATAAAGTGGCCAGTGAGTGGAAGCACAAGGTGGGTGTTTCTAATAAAGTGGCCAGTGAGTGGAAGCACAAGGTGGGTGTTTCTAATAAAGTGGCCAGTGAGTGGAAGCACAAGGTGGGTGTTTCTAATAAAGTGGCCAGTTAGTGGAAGCACAAGGTGGGTGTTTCTAATAAAGTGGCCAGTGAGTGGAAGCACAAGGTAGGTGTTTCTAATAAAGTGGCCAGTGAGTGGAAGCACAAGGTGGGTGTTTCTAATAAAGTGGCCAGTTAGTGGAAGCACAAGGTGGGTGTTTCTAATAAAGTGGACAGTGAGTGGAAGCACAAGGTGGGTGTTTCTAATAAAGTGGCCAGTGAGTGGAAGCACAAGGTGGGTGTTTCTAATAAAGTGGCCAGTGAGTGGAAGCACAGGGTGGGTGTTTCTGATAAAGTGGCCAGTGAGTGGAAGCACAAGGTAGGTGTTTCTAATAAAGTGGCCAGTGAATGGAAGCACAAGGTAGGTGTTTCTAATAAAGTGGCCAGTGAGTGGAAGCACAAGGTGGGTGTTTCTAATAAAGTGGCCAGTGAGTGGAAGCACAAGGTGGGTGTTTCTAATAAAGTGGCCAGTGAGTGGAAGTACAAGGTGGGTGTTTCTGATAAAGTGGCCAGTTAGTGGAAACACAAGGTAGGTGTTTCTAATAAAGTGGCCAGTTAGTGGAAGCACAAGGTGGGTGTTTCTAATAAAGTGGCCAGTGAGTGGAAGCACAAGGTGGGTGTTTCCAATAAAGTGGCCAGCTAAACAAATACAGCCCTTCCCTTCAGTGTGTCCTCCTAAAGCACATGCACAAGATGTCGGTGGTCCTGCCTCCGTGTCCTCGTTGGTTTGATGTTGGTGGTCCACATTTTCTCCACGGCGTGTGAGGAAACTTTCCTGAAATATCACAGAGGGTGCTCTGACCTCACGTTTAACCCCTGATGACTATTCATGCCAGTTTGCGCTGAAGATTGAGCTTCTTCAGTCTGTATAAATCATGAGTTTCTCCTCTCAGTCGGTCCCAGTCGGTTCAGTCGGCCTCCTCTATAGTTTGCCTGTAATGAATTATGGCTTAACATAAGAGCATAAATACCAATTAGGCAGCAGCGTGAGGAGCAGATTGAAGTTTTCTGGAAGGCTATCTCCAGAGCGCAGTGTTCAAACTCCCCCACATCAGCGCCCGTAGCCATAAATCTCAGACTTCAGAGGAAGCCCTGAGAGACCCCGAGAGTAATTCACCGTTTGACTACGCGGCTCCGAAACGCTTCATCAGCCTGATAAAGCCAGGTTCAAATCACACCGGCCTGGGCCAGAACAGCGCTGCTCAGCTCGCGAAGAGGACAGGAGAAACAGCCGAGCTTCCAGGGTGAAATACTGAGATATTAAACGCACCGAGCCACCAGCGTATGGGCCTTTTCATCTGCGTCGGAGGAGGTTTTCCAACATGCTGTCGGGCACAAACAGAGCCAGTGTGCTAGGAGAGAGCAACAGGAGCTCGGCTGGGCTGAGTTTGGCAGACGACGATCAGGTTCCTTCACTCACGGAAAAGCCCTGGAGTGGACGGGTCAGTGGCTGCTACTTCTGAGCCGAGACAACAGCTAATTCTGCTAGCATGACTTCTTTTGAGCAAAGCTCTAAATTCATTAAATTACATCCCCACTGTCACACCTACAGAACCTCCACACTGGGATGCATAACAGTCACTGAATAATTCATATTAGATGCTAATGAAGAGGCCAGTTGCTGGAAGCACAAGGTGGGTGTTTCTAATAAAGTGGCCAGTGAGTGGAAGCACAAGGTGTGTGTTTCTAATAAAGTGGCCAGTTAGTGGAAGCACAAGGTGGGTGTTTCTAATAAAGTGGCCAGTGAGTGGAAGCACAAGGTGTGTGTTTCTAATAAAGTGGCCAGTTAGTGGAAGCACAAGGTAGGTGTTTCTAATAAAGTGGCCAGTGAGTGGAAGCACAAGGTGTGTGTTTCTAATAAAGTGGCCAGTGAGTGGAAGCACAAGGTGGGTGTTTCTAATAAAGTGGCCAGTGAGTGGAAGCACAAGGTGGGTGTTTCTAATAAAGTGGCCAGTTAGTGGAAGCACAAGGTGGCTGTTTCTAATAAAGTGGCCAGTCAGTGGAAGCACAAGGTGGGTGTTTCTAATAAAGTGGCCAGTTAGTGGAAGCACAAGGTGGCTGTTTCTAATAAAGTGGCCAGTTAGTGGAAGCACAAGGTGGGTGTTTCTAATAAAGTGGCCAGTTAGTGGAAGCACAAGGTAGGTGTTTCTAATAAAGTGGCCAGTTAGTGGAAGCACAAGGTGGGTGTTTCTAATAAAGTGGCCAGTTAGTGGAAGCACAAGGTGGGTGTTTCTAATAAAGTGGCCAGTCAGTGGAAGCACAAGGTGGGTGTTTCTAATAAAGTGGCCAGTTAGTGGAAGCACAAGGTGGCTGTTTCTAATGAAGTGGCGTCCTCAGAAACGATCCTTCGGCCGGTTGTTCGCTTTGCTATCAGCATTCCCTTTTGCTGTAATCAGCTGCTCCAGATTCCAGAATTCCTTGCTGCCTTTCATTTTCCCTAGAAAGCTCGTCATCATCCTCATCGCCGCAGACAGAAGGACAGCGCACCTCTGTCTGCTGCTGATTATGTATCGCACTGAACGCTGCCAAATAACACAAACTCCAGACACGTCCCCCCAAAGGCGCATACAGAGCAGCTATTAAACGCATGAAGCTCTCTCACTAATGCACAACAGCTATGAAAACAACGTTCCTCTGACGCAGGAAAGGCTGCACTGCGATGGGATGAAGCAGCTCCGGCCCTCTCGCTGCGCTGGAGCTGCTTCAACAGCCGACGCTGGTTAAAAAGGTCACAACGACGGCAAACTTACTGCAGTCAGGATTAATGTGGAACACTGGAAGCATGAAGATGAGAGGCAGCAGCACTGAGTCAGTGTTTAATTCATAATACACAAATACAGCATTTAATAATTAGTGTCTAATAAACAAATATTGCTTTAATCTACTGAAGCTCTAATCAGGCTGGAACCTAAAAACAGCCTTTATATATGCATTTATATGTCGCTGTTGTCGGACTCTCCAAAATACTAACTTTACAGGAGAGGGAAAAAACCTACTCAACCTTTAATGTAAGTCAATGGAACCAGACGTCTTTACAAGTCATTTTGGGACGTTTCTTTTTGCCCATTCATCCTGAAATTTACATATAACGTAAAACGCAGCAGGCATTTTCAGAATATGTCAAAAACTGAAAAATGATTAAAAAAAAAAATTCAAGGATGCGCAGCCTTTAGCTGTTTTATTTTTTTTCTTTTTCATATGTGTCTCAATATTGATGTAGATCCATATAATCAGGGACAGCTTTCTCTCTGAGCCTGAACTGAGCAACATCACGCTGTGATGACTGTGAGCATAACAGGGTTGCAGCCTATAGCTCACACGCTCCCTGATCATATAATTCCCATGTAATTACCATATAATTACCAGCAGGCCCGGCTTTTAATATTACTAAATCATTTATAATGATAACCACATTTTGCTCAGATGGCTGTAACTCTGTTTACGTCCACTGGCTTCCTGCATTCATTTGGTTTTAAACCAGAACATGACCAAACCGGCGCAGACCCCCTTCTGGTCAAGCGCGTCCACTGTGCTCGGGAGCGCGGAGCAGGACTCTGCCTCACCTGCACGCAGCTAAAACCTACAGCGTCATCTCTCCGAGAGGAGCTGACGAGTTGCCTTTAACCGGCTGGTGATGTTCTCTCTGGGTGGACTGTAATGAAGTGCATTGTTTTCTACTGGACACAAGAACTGACCACAGATCAGAGTGACCGTGCAGAGAGAATGGTCAAATACAGGCAAGAGAAAATGACATGAAGGAGAAAGAAAGAACAAATAATTGCACCAAAGATCTGATCACAATAATCAATATGCATCAGTGATCAGAGCAAGACTGACGCATATTCACCAACACACAACAACACACTACACTACACTACATTATACTACACAACAACACACTACACTACACTACACTACACTATACTACACAACAACACACTACACTACACTATACTACACAACAACACACTACACTACACTACACTACATTATACTACACAACAACACACTACACTACACTACATTATACTACACAACAACACACTACACTACACTACATTATACTACACAACAACACACTACACTACACTACACTACACTATACTACACAACAACACACTACACTACACTATACTACACAACAACACACTACACTACACTACACTACATTATACTACACAACAACACACTACACTACACTACATTATACTACACAACACACTACACTACACTACACTATACTACACAACAACACACTACACTACACTACACTACATTATACTACACAACAACACACTACACTACACTACACTACACTATACTACACAACAACACACTACACTACACTATACTACACAACAACACACTACACTACACTACACTACATTATACTACACAACAACACACTACACTACACTACACTATACTACACAACACACTACACTACACTACACTATACTACACAACAACACACTACACTACACTACACTACATTATACTACACAACAACACACTACACTACACTACACTATACTACACAACACACTACACTACACTACACTACACTATACTACACAACAACACACTACACTACACTACACTACACTATACTACACAACAACACACTACACTACACTATACTACACAACAACACACTACACTACACTACACTACACTATACTACACAACAACACACTACACTACACTACACTATACTACACAACAACACACTACACTACACTACACTACACTATACTACACAACAACACACTACACTACACTATACTACACTACACAACACACTACACTATACTATACTACACAACACACTACACTACACTACATTATACTACACAACAACACACTACACTACACTACACTATACTACACAACAACACACTACACTACACTATACTACACAACACAACACAATACACTGCACAACAACACACTACACTACACTATACTACACAACACAACACACTACACTACACTATACTACACAACAACACACTACACTACACTACACTACACTATACTACACAACAACACACTACACTACACTATACTACACTACACAACACACTACACTATACTATACTACACAACACACTACACTACACTACATTATACTACACAACAACACACTACACTACACTATACTACACAACAACACACTACACTACACTATACTACACTACACAACACACTACACTATAATATACTACACAACACACTACACTACACTACATTATACTACACAACAACACACTACACTACACTACACTACACTATACTACACAACAACACACTACACTACACTATACTACACAACACAACACACTACACTGCACAACAACACACTACACTACACTATACTACACAACACAACACACTACACTACACTACACTATACTACACAACAACACACTACACTACACTACACTACACTATACTACACAACAACACACTACACTACACTATACTACACAGCACAACACACTACACTGCACAACAACACACTACACTACACTATACTACACAACACAACACACTACACTACACTACACTATACTACACAACACACTACACTGCACAACAACACACTACACTGCACAACAACACACTACACTGCACTATACTACACAACACACTACACTACACTACACAACACACTACACTGCACAACAACACACTACACTGCACAACAACACACTACACTACACTATACTACACAACACAACACACTACACTGCACAACACACTACACTACACTACATTATACTACACAACAACACACTACACTACACTACATTATACTACACAACAACACACTACACTACACTACACTACACTATACTACACAACAACACACTACACTACACTATACTACACTACACAACACACTACACTACATTATACTACACTACACACTACATTATACTACACAACACAACACACTACATTATACTATACTACACAACACAACACACTACACTACATTATACTACACTACACACTACACTACATTATACTACACAACACAACACACTACATTATACTACACTACACACTACACACCACACTACACTACACTACATTATACTACACAACACACTACACTACATTATAATACACTACACTACACACTATACTACACTACACTACATTATACTACACTACACAACACACTACACTACATTATACTACACAACACACTACACTACACTATACTACACAACACACTACACTGCATTATACTACACTACACAACACACTACACTACATTATACTACACTACACACTACACTACATTATACTACACAACACACACTAAATTATACTACACTACACACTACACTACATTATGCTACACTACACAACACACTACACTACATTATACTACACTACACAACACACTACACTACATTATACTACACAACACACTACACTGCATTATACTACACTACACAACACACTACACTACATTATACTACACAACACACTACACTACACAACACACTACGCTACATTATACTACACAACACACTACACTGCATTATACTACACTACACAACACACTACGCTACATTATACTACACAACACACTACACTGCATTATACTACACTACACAACACACTACGCTACATTATACTACACAACACACAACACTGCATTATACTACACTACATAACACACTACACTACATTATACTACACAACACACACTAAATTATACTA
>NC_051235.1:1335000-1340000 GCF_015220715.1 Pygocentrus nattereri | reverse complement strand
GTAGGCAGTGAACAATTAATCACAAATACTGAATAATTCATAGCAGTTACTGAATAATTAATAATGCGTACTCACTAATTACCAACAGATGCTGAAAACCAGCCTCTAAAGTGAGTATCTGAATGTTCCTGCTGCAGTTTAAGGGGTTAAATCTTCTCCAGTGACTAAATCTCAGCCTTTCTGTGCAATTATGACTTTCAAGAAACAAACCGAACAGCTAACAAACCAAAACACGGCTGCCTCGCAAATCCGGAGAATAGCAGCAGAGAACCGGTGTGAATTCTTGGCTCATGATCCGCCTTTCCCTCTTAAACATCGGGTGGGATGACGGAAGGGGGAAAATGGAAGATGTTGAAGTCGATCTGGTGACCCGTAATTGGCAGCCGTTTCGTCTGGCCACGTTTCTCCACTTTCATCCCAGAGAGCCGAGAGAACCCGTATTTACAGGAGAGCTATTACTTATTTAGCCCGGCCAACTGCTTCAGCACAGCCGTACAGTCGGGCTCACAGGCCTCTGACAGAGCAGCCACGCTTATTTACGATATACTTACGAGATATTTATCACCACGTAAGACTTTCGTAGACCCAACAGACGCGTAATGGAGCAATAAAAGGCAGCCAGCTGTAAATCAGAGCCCTTCTGATCAATAACTGCTGCTCTATGAGAATGACGTGATTTCTGTGCATCAACATGCACTTTTCTTGGTGCTTTTTCATGCAAATTTATGCACTTTGATTTGCGTGTGGTCTGTTGTTTTTTTTAGAGGAAATCACTTTGGAAAGAGCGGAAAAAAGAGAAAGAAAAACTTCATACTTTTTTCTTTCCTGAAATGAATGTATTTTATGTACAACCCCAATTCCAGTGAAGTTGGGATGTTGTGTAAAACATGAATAAAAACAGAATACGATGATTTGCAAATCCCTTTCAACCCATATTCAACTGAATCCACTACAAAGACGAGATATTTAATGTTCAAACGGATAAACTTTGTTTTTTTCAAATATTCACTCATTTTGAATTTGATGCCTGCAACATGTTCCAGAGAAGTTGGGACAGGGGCGTGTTTCCCACTGTGTTACATCACCTTTCCTTTAACACTCAATAAGCGTTTGGGAACTGAGGACACTGATTGTTGGAGCTTTGAAGGTGGAATTCTTTCCCATTCCTGCTTGATGTCCAGCTTCAGCTGCTCAGCAGTCCGGGGTCTCCGCTGTCGTATTTTGAGCTTCATAAAGCGCCACACATTTTCAATGGGAGACGGTCTGGACTGCAGGCAGGTCAGTCTAGTACCCGCACTCTTTTACTACGAAGCCACGCTGTTGGAACACGTGCAGAATGTGGCTCGGCATCGTCTTGCTGAAATAAGCAGGACGTCCCTGAAAAAGACGCTGCTTGGATGGCAGCAGATGTTCCTCCAAAACCTGTATGTACCTTTCAGCATTAATGGGGCCTTCACAGATGTGCAGGTTACCCCTGCCATGGGCACTAACACCCCCCCCCCGCCATCAGAGATGCTGGCTTTTGAACTTTGCGCTGAAAACAATCCGGGCAGTCCTTTTCCTCTTTGACCCGGAGGACACGACGTCCATGATTTCCAGAAACAGTGTGAAATGTGGACGCGTCAGACCACAGGACACTTTTCCACTCTGCGTCAGTCCATCTCAGATGAGCTCGGCCCAGAGAAGGCGGCGGCGTTTCTGGGTGGTGTTGATATCTGGCTTCGCTTTGCATGGCAGAGTTTTAACCTGCACTTGTAGACGGAGCGACGAACTGAGTTCACTGACAGTGGTTTTCCGAAGTGTTCCTGAGCCCATGTGGGAATATCCGTTACAGAATGATGTGGGTTTTTAATGCAGAGTCGCCTGAGGGGTCGAAGGTCACGGGCATTCAGCGTTGGTTTTCTGTCTTGCCGCTTACCTGCAGAGATTTCTCCAGATTCTCTGAATCTTCTGATGATATTATGGACTGTAGATGATGAAATCCCTAAATTCCTGCAGTTGCACGTTGAGAAACGTTGATCTTAAACTGTTGGACTATTTGCTCACGCAGTCGTTCACTAAGTGGTGAACCTCGCCCGTCCTTGCTTGTGAACGACTGAGCCTTTCAGGGATGCTCCCTTTATACCCAATCATGACACTCACCTGTTTCCAATTAACCTGTTCACCTGTGGAACGTTCCAAACAGGAGTTTTTTGAGCGTTCCTCAACTTTCCCAGTCTTTTGTTGCTCCTGTCCCAACTTCTCTGGAACGTGTTGCAGGCATCAAATTCAAAATGAGTGAATATTTGCAAAAAACAATAAAGTTTATCTGTTTGAACATTAAATATCTCGTCCTTGTAGTGGATTCAGTTGAATATCGGTTGAAAGGGATTTGCAGATCATCGTTTTCTGTTTTTATTTATGTTTTACACAACGTCCCAACTTCACTGGAAATGGGGTTGTAATGGTCAGGTTTCTATTTCATGAAAAAGGTCAGTAAACCCTGACCGTATGTTTGTCATCTACAGATAATCAGATGTGGGCAGTAAGTTAACGTGTTTAAAAGCAGTTAAAGAGTCAGAGAATAGAGAAACTTCAGTATCAGCTTGAACGAAACATCTTAAACTCATTTTTGCCTTAAAACACCACTGAACAGGAGCGTTAAGTGGAGCGTGACAACTGGGACCTCAACGTACAGTGTTGCACCTTGAGTTCCTGATAGTTGAGTGCCACCCTTAATGGAGAGGAAGTCTTTTGTTGTGAACTGGGTGGTCCTACATTTAGGATTAGTACCACCAACCAAACACCAACCACCGAGCAATTTGGTGGTTTCATTAAATGAAAGCTAATTGCCAGGTAAAAGCTAAAAGCCAAGCTAACTACCAAACAAAAGCCAACTACCATGCTAAAGCTAGCCACCAAGCGACAGCTAAATACCACGCTAAAGCTAGCCACCAAGCGAAAGCTGAATACCATGCTAAAGCTAGCCACCAAGCGACAGCTAAATACCACGCTAAAGCTAGCCACCAAGCGAAAGCTAAATACCACACTAAAGCTAGCCACCAAGCGAAAGCTAAATACCACGCTAAAGCTAGCCACCAAGCGAAAGCTAAATACCACGCTAAAGCTAGCCACCAAGCGAAAGCTGAATACCATGCTAAAGCTAGCCACCAAGCGACAGCTAAATACCACGCTAAAGCTAGCCACCAAGCGAAAGCTGAATACCATGCTAAAGCTAGCCACCAAGCGACAGCTAAATACCACGCTAAAGCTAGCCACCAAGCGAAAGCTAAATACCACACTAAAGCTAGCCACCAAGCGAAAGCTAAATACCACGCTAAAGCTAGCCACCAAGCAAAAATTAAATGCCACGCTAAAGCTAGCCACCAAGCGAAAGCTAAATACCACACTAAAGCTAGCCACCAAGCGAAAGCTAAATACCATGCTAAAGCTAGCCACCATGCGAAAGCTGAATACCATGCTAAAGCTAGCCACCAAGCAAAAGCTAAATACCATGCTAAAGCTAGCCACCAATCAAAAGCTAAATACCACGCTAAAGCTAGCCACCAAGCGAAAGCTAAATACCACGCTAAAGCTAGCCACCAAGCGAAAGCTAAATACCATGCTAAAGCTAGCCACCATGCGAAAGCTGAATACCATGCTAAAGCTAGCCACCAAGCAAAAGCTAAATACCACGCTAAAGCTAGCCACCAAGCGAAAGCTAAATACCACGCTAAAGCTAGCCACCAAGTGAAAGCTAAATACCACGCTAAAGCTAGCCACCAAGCGAAAGCTAAATACCATGCTAAAGCTAGCCACCATGCGAAAGCTGAATACCATGCTAAAGCTAGCCACCAAGCAAAAGCTAAATACCACGCTAAAGCTAGCCACCAAGCGAAAGCTAAATACCACGCTAAAGCTAGCCACCAAGCGAAAGCTAAATACCACGCTAAAGCTAGCCACCAAGCAAAAGCTAAATACCACGCTAAAGCTAGCCACCAAGCGAAAGCTAAATACCACGCTAAAGCTAGCCACCAAGCAAAAGCTAAATACCACGCTAAAGCTAGCCACCAAGCGAAAGCTAAATACCATGCTAAAGCTAGCCACCAAGCAAAAGCTAAATACCACGCTAAAGCTAGCCACCAAGCGAAAGCTAAATACCACGCTAAAGCTAGCCACCAAGTGAAAGCTAAATACCACGCTAAAGCTAGCCACCAAGCAAAAGCTAAATACCATGCTAAAGCTAGCCACCATGCGAAAGCTGAATACCATGCTAAAGCTAGCCACCAAGCAAAAGCTAAATACCACGCTAAAGCTAGCCACCAAGCGAAAGCTAAATACCACGCTAAAGCTAGCCACCAAGCGAAAGCTAAATACCATGCTAAAGCTAGCCACCATGCGAAAGCTGAATACCATGCTAAAGCTAGCCACCAAGCGAAAGCTAAATACCACGCTAAAGCTAGCCACCAAGCAAAAGCTAAATACCATGCTAAAGCTAGCCACCATGCGAAAGCTGAATACCATGCTAAAGCTAGCCACCAAGCGAAAGCTAAATACCATGCTAAAGCTAGCCACCAAGCAAAAGCTAAATACCACGCTAAAGCTAGCCACCAAGCGAAAGCTAAATACCACGCTAAAGCTAGCCACCAAGCGAAAGCTAAATACCACGCTAAAGCTAGCCACCAAGCGAAAGCTAAATACCACGCTAAAGCTAGCCACCAAGCAAAAGCTAAATACCACGCTAAAGCTAGCCACCAAGCGAAAGCTAAATACCACGCTAAAGCTAGCCACCAAGCAAAAGCTAAATACCACGCTAAAGCTAGCCACCAAGCGAAAGCTAAATACCACGCTAAAGCTAGCCACCAAGTGAAAGCTAAATACCACGCTAAAGCTAGCCACCAAGCGAAAGCTAAATACCATGCTAAAGCTAGCCACCATGCGAAAGCTGAATACCATGCTAAAGCTAGCCACCAAGCAAAAGCTAAATACCACGCTAAAGCTAGCCACCAAGCGAAAGCTAA
>NC_051235.1:1312500-1327500 GCF_015220715.1 Pygocentrus nattereri | reverse complement strand
CAGCTCAAAATACTGACTTTACAGCTCAAAATACTGATTTTATAGCTCAAAATACTGATTTTATAGCTCAAAATACTGACTTTACAGTTAAAAATACTGATTTTATAGCTCAAAATACTGATTTTATAGCTCAAAATACTGACTTTACAGTTAAAAATACTGATTTTATAGATCAAAATACTGACTTTACAGCTCAAAATACTGACTTTATAGCTCAAAATACTGATTTTATAGCTCAAAATACTGACTTTATAGATCAAAATACTGACTTTATAGCTCAAAATACTGACCTTACAGCTCAAAATACTGACTTCATAGCTCAAAATACTGATTTTATAGCTCAAAATGCTGACGTTACAGCTCAAATTACTGACTTTACAGTTAAAAATACTGATTTTACAGCTCAAATTACTGACTTTACAGCTCAAATTACTGACTTTACAGCTCAAAATACTGACTTTACAGTTAAAAATACTGATTTTATAGCTCAAAATACTGACTTTACAGTTAAAAATACTGATTTTATAGCTCAAAATACTGACTTTACAGTTAAAAATACTGATTTTATAGATCAAAATACTGACTTCATAGCTCAAAATACTGACTTTACAGTTAAAAATACAGATTTTATAGCTCAAAATACTGACGTTACAGCTCAAAATACTGACTTTACAGTTAAAAATACTGATTTTACAGCTCAAATTACTGACGTTACAGCTCAAATTACTGACTTTACAGCTCAAAATACTGACTTCATATCTCAGAATACTGATTTTATAGCTGAAAATACTGACTTCATATCTCAGAATACTGATTTTATAGCTGAAAATACTTACTTTACAGTTAAAAATACTGATTTTATAGATCAAAATACTGAGTTTACAGCTCAAAATACTGACTTTATAGCTCAAAATACTGACTTTATAGCTCAAAATACTGAACACAGAATAATTATTTATTTTCTCAAAATACTGAATCTAACATCTAAAAATAATGTCTTTTCTCAATATAATGACTTATTTTTCAAAATGTTGACAATATTTCAAAATAATGACTTATTTACTCAAAATACTGACTTAACATCACAAAGTAATAACTTAACATCTTAAAATAATGACTTAATATCTCAAACCAATTACTTATTTTCTCAAAATATTGGATTGGTATGAAAATAAAATGTCCTTATATTCCTTTTCAGATTCAGTACTCGCTGCTGCGCAGGTCCGTTCAAATCAAGTCCACCAAATCTGACTTTTGTTTTGGGCGTAATAATTCATTCAGGAATTCCGTAATTACTGCATTTCCCAGTGAACAGTTCATCTAAGCCTTGCTTGCTGATCTCAGGCCTGGCTGTGAAGAACTCTACAGATCCTCTTTTCTCGATGGTGAGCTGAAGGTAACGTCCAGCAGGGTTTGTCTGTCCAGACGCAGAGCTCCTGGTCTCTGGCCGGCGGTGTGGTAGGTGAGATCTGGCAGTGCCCTCTAAACCTGCTGGAGCAGCTCCGAGGGAGACTGGGCCGGTTTTAGCCCTGGGCCTGTATTTACTCAGTGGCCTGAACTCCAGCTGGCGCTGCAGGGCTGACGGGCTGAAGCGTGACTGCAGAATTAATCTGATTGGTACAAAAAGGCAATAAATCCCGCCTCTTCGCGCCTGTGTCTTTAGATCCCTTTAGGGTTTTATCCCAACTTTTATTCCAGCTGAACTTTAGACCTTTCAGCCCTTCCCAGTCACAAGTGGCAGCACTGATGATATAATCTGAAATATTTTCTCACTGAATTTTTGCAAACTTCTGTACTTTTCTGACATGAAAAGAAGTAAAGAAATATGAATTTTATTCATTATGCCAGTGTGAAACTATAGATTATACACGGACGTAATGTTTATCCTTTATATAGAATATACTGTGTGGTTTATGCTGTTTGAATAAACATAATGCTGAGGATGCATCATAAGAGCCGCGTTTTTTTATTTGATGGTCGTTAATGACGTCTTTAGAGGGCGGAGCTTAGCGGCGTTTGTTTATTTGATGGTGTTAATGACGCCTTTAGAGGGCGGAGCTGAGCGGCGTTTGTTTATTTGATGGTCATTAATGACGTCTTTAGAGGGCGGAGCTCAGCGGCGTTTGTTTATTTGATGGTTGTTAATGACGTCTTTAGAGGGCGGAGCTGAGCGGCGTTTGTTTATTTGATGGTCGTTAATGACGTCTTTAGAGGGCGGAGCTGAGCGGCGTTTGTTTATTTGATGGTCGTTAATGACGTCTTTAGAGGGCGGAGCTGAGCGGCGTTTGTTTTTTTGATGGTAGTTAATGACGTCTTTAGAGGGCGGAGCTGAGCGGCGTTTGTTTATTTGATGGTCGTTAATGACGTCTTTAGAGGGCGGAGCTGAGCGGCGTTTGTTTATTTGATGGTTGTTAATGACGTCTTTAGAGGGCGGAGCTGAGCGGCGTTTGTTTATTTGATGGTCGTTAATGACGTCTTTAGAGGGCGGAGCTGAGCGGCGTTTGTTTATTTGATGGTCGTTAATGACGTCTTTAGAGGGCGGAGCTGAGCGGCGTTTGTTTATTTGATGGTCGTTAATGACGTCTTTAGAGGGCGGAGCTGAGCGGCGTTTGTTTATTTGATGGTCGTTAATGACGTCTTAAGAGGGCGGAGCTGAGCGGCGTTTGTTTGTTTGATGGTCGTTAATGACGTCTTTAGAGGGCGGAGCTGAGCGGCGTTTGTTTATTTGATGGTCGTTAAAGACGTCTTTAGAGGGCGGAGCTGAGCGGCGTTTGTTTATTTGATGGTCGTTAAAGACGTCTTTAGAGGGCGGAGCTGAGCGGCGTTTGTTTATTTGATGGTCGTTAATGACGTCTTTAGAGGGCGGAGCTGAGCGGCGTTTGTTTATTTGATGGTCGTTAATGACGTCTTTAGAGGGCGGAGCTGAGCGGCGTTTGTTTATTTGATGGTCGTTAATGACGTCTTTAGAGGGCGGAGCTGAGCGGCGTTTGTTTATTTGATGGTCGTTAATGACGTCTTTAGAGGGCGGAGCTGAGCGGCGTTTGTTTATTTGATGGTCGTTAAAGAAGTCTTTAGAGGGCGGAGCTGAGCGGCGTTTGTTTATTTGATGGTCGTTAATGACGTCTTTAGAGGGCGGAGCTGAGCGGCGTTTGTTTATTTGATGGTCGTTAATGACGTCTTTAGAGGGCGGAGCTGAGCGGCGTTTGTTTATTTGATGGTCGTTAATGACGTCTTTCGAGGGCGGAGCTGAGCGGCGTTTGTTTATTTGATGGTCGTTAATGACGTCTTTAGAGGGCGGAGCTGAGCGGCGTTTGTTTATTTGATGGTCGTTAATGAAGTCTTTAGAGGGCGGAGCTGAGCGGCGTTTGTTTATTTGATGGTCGTTAATGACGTCTTTAGAGGGCGGAGCTGAGCGGCGTTTGTTTATTTGATGGTCGTTAATGACGTCTTTAGAGGGCGGAGCTGAGCGGCGTTTGTTTATTTGATGGTCGTTAATGACGTCTTTCGAGTGCGGAGCTGAGCGGCGTTTGTTTATTTGATGGTCGTTAATGACGTCTTTAGAGGGCGGAGCTGAGCGGCGTTTGTTTATTTGATGGTCGTTAAAGAAGTCTTTAGAGGGCGAAGCTGAGCGGCGTTTGTTTATTTGATGGTCGTTAATGACGTGTTTAGAGGGCGGAGCTGAGCGGCGTTTGTTTATTTGATGGTCGTTAATGACGTCTTTAGAGGGCGGAGCTGAGCGGCGTTTGTTTATTTGATGGTCGTTAATGACGTCTTTAGAGGGCGGAGCTGAGCGGCGTTTGTTTATTTGATGGTCGTTAATGACGTCTTTAGAGGGCGGAGCTGAGCGGCGTTTGTTTATTTGATGGTCGTTAAAGAAGTCTTTAGAGGGCGGAGCTGAGCGGCGTTTGTTTATTTGATGGTCGTTAATGACGTCTTTAGAGGGCGGAGCTGAGCGGCGTTTGTTTATTTGATGGTCGTTAATGACGTCTTTAGAGGGCGGAGCTGAGCGGCGTTTGTTTATTTGATGGTCGTTAATGACGTCTTTCGAGGGCGGAGCTGAGCGGCGTTTGTTTATTTGATGGTCGTTAATGACGTCTTTAGAGGGCGGAGCTGAGCGGCGTTTGTTTATTTGATGGTCGTTAATGAAGTCTTTAGAGGGCGGAGCTGAGCGGCGTTTGTTTATTTGATGGTCGTTAATGACGTCTTTAGAGGGCGGAGCTGAGCGGCGTTTGTTTATTTGATGGTCGTTAATGACGTCTTTAGAGGGCGGAGCTGAGCGGCGTTTGTTTATTTGATGGTCGTTAATGACGTCTTTCGAGGGCGGAGCTGAGCGGCGTTTGTTTATTTGATGGTCGTTAATGACGTCTTTAGAGGGCGGAGCTGAGCGGCGTTTGTTTATTTGATGGTCGTTAAAGAAGTCTTTAGAGGGCGGAGCTGAGCGGCGTTTGTTTATTTGATGGTCGTTAATGACGTCTTTAGAGGGCGGAGCTGAGCGGCGTTTGTTTATTTGATGGTCGTTAATGACGTCTTTAGAGGGCGGAGCTGAGCGGCGTTTGTTTATTTGATGGTCGTTAATGACGTCTTTCGAGGGCGGAGCTGAGCGGCGTTTGTTTATTTGATGGTCGTTAAAGAAGTCTTTAGAGGGCGGAGCTGAGCGGCGTTTGTTTATTTGATGGCTGTTAATGACGTCTTTAGAGGGCGGAGCTGAGCGGCGTTTGTTTATTTGATGGTCGTTAATGACGTCTTTAGAGGGCGGAGCTGAGCGGCGTGTGTTTATTTGATGGTCGTTAATGACGTCTTTAGAGGGCGGAGCTGAGCGGCGTTTGTTTATTTGATGGTCGTTAATGACGTCTTTAGAGGGCGGAGCTGAGCGGCGTTTGTTTATTTGATGGTCGTTAATGACGTCTTTAGAGGGCGGAGCTGAGCGGCGTTTGTTTATTTGATGGTTGTTAATGACGTCTTTAGAGGGCGGAGCTGAGCGGCGTTTGTTTATTTGATGGCTGTTAATGACGTCTTTAGAGGGCGGAGCTGAGCGGCGTTTGTTTATTTGATGGTCGTTAATGACGTCTTTAGAGGGCGGAGCTGAGCGGCGTTTGTTTATTTGATGGCTGTTAATGACGTCTTTAGAGGGCGGAGCTGAGCGGCGTTTGTTTATTTGATGGTTGTTAATGACGTCTTTAGAGGGCGGAGCTGAGCGGCGTTTGTTTATTTGATGGCTGTTAATGACGTCTTTAGAGGGCGGAGCTGAGCGGCGTTTGTTTATTTGATGGTCGTTAATGACGTCTTTAGAGGGCGGAGCTGAGCGGCGTTTGTTTATTTGATGGTTGTTAATGACGTCTTTAGAGGGCGGAGCTGAGCGGCGTTTGTTTATTTGATGGTCGTTAATGACGTCTTTAGAGGGCGGAGCTGAGCGGCGTTTGTTTATTTGATGGCTGTTAATGACGTCTTTAGAGGGCGGAGCTGAGCGGCGTTTGTTTATTTGATGGTCGTTAATGACGTTTTTAGAGGGCGGAGCTGAGCGGCGTTTGTTTATTTGATGGTCGTTAATGACGTCTTTAGAGGGCGGAGCTGAGCGGCGTTTGTTTATTTGATGGTCGTTAATGACGTCTTTAGAGGGCGGAGCTGAGCGGCGTTTGTTTATTTGATGGTCGTTAATGACGTCTTTAGGGGGCGGAGCTGAGCGGCGTTTGTTTATTTGATGGTCGTTAATGACGTCTTTAGAGGGCGGAGCTGAGCGGCGTTTGTTTATTTGATGGTCGTTAATGACGTCTTTAGAGGGCGGAGCTGAGCGGCGTTTGTTTATTTGATGGTCGTTAATGACGTCTTTAGAGGGCGGAGCTGAGCGGCGGTTGTTTATTTGATGGTCGTTAATGACGTCTTTAGAGGGCGGAGCTGAGCGGCGTTTGTTTATTTGATGGTCGTTAATGACGTCTTTAGAGGGCGGAGCTGAGCGGCGTTTGTTTATTTGATGGTCGTTAATGACGTCTTTAGAGGGCGGAGCTGAGCGGCGTTTGTTTATTTGATGGTCGTTAATGACGTCTTTAGAGGGCGGAGCTGAGCGGCGTTTGTTTATTTGATGGTCGTTAATGACGTCTTTAGAGGGCGGAGCTGAGCGGCGTTTGTTTATTTGATGGTCGTTAATGACGTCTTTAGGGGGCGGAGCTGAGCGGCGTTTGTTTATTTGATGGTCGTTAATGACGTCTTTAGAGGGCGGAGCTGAGCGGCGTTTGTTTATTTGATGGTCGTTAATGACGTCTTTAGAGGGCGGAGCTGAGCGGCGTTTGTTTATTTGATGGTCGTTAATGACGTCTTTAGGGGGCGGAGCTGAGCGGCGTTTGTTTATTTGATGGTCGTTAATGACGTCTTTAGAGGGCGGAGCTGAGCGGCGTTTGTTTATTTGATGGTCGTTAATGACGTCTTTAGAGGGCGGAGCTGAGCGGCGTTTGTTTATTTGATGGTCGTTAATGACGTCTTTAGAGGGCGGAGCTGAGCGGCGTTTGTTTATTTGATGGTCGTTAATGACGTCTTTAGAGGGCGGAGCTGAGCGGCGTTTGTTTATTTGATGGTCGTTAATGACGTCTTTAGAGGGCGGAGCTGAGCGGCGTTTGTTTATTTGATGGTCGTTAATGACGTCTTTAGAGGGCGGAGCTGAGCGGCGTTTGTTTATTTGATGGTGCTTAATGACGCCTTTAGAGGGCGGAGCTCAGCGGCGTTTGTTTATTTGATGGTCGTTAATGACGTCTTTAGAGGGCGGAGCTGAGCGGCGTTTGTTTATTTGATGGTCGTTAATGACGTCTTTAGAGGGCGGAGCTGAGCGGCGTTTGTTTATTTGATGGTCGTTAATGACGTGTTTAGAGGGCGGAGCTGAGCGGCGTTTGTTTATTTGATGGTCGTTAATGACGTCTTTAGAGGGCGGAGCTGAGCGGCGTTTGTTTATTTGATGGTCGTTAATGACGTCTTTAGAGGGCCACCTTTTTACCAATTTGCTCCGATTCCTCCACTTCACCTCCAGAAATGTTGTGATCAGCTGAGGCACATTTGGTGTCTGAAGTTTCCTTCTTTAGTTTCAGCTCTAAAGCCACGAAGCGAATGTAGCTAACATATAGAGGAAGCTTATATCAGAGGCGGTGTGTGAGGAGTCTGGCCGCTTCCTATTTCGCCCGTTATATCAGAAACAGGACTGCTGAGCAGCAGAGGGCGCCTGCGAGCGAGTCCTCAATGAATGGGAGTGAACGGAACCCAACGGCTAAAAACAAAGTCAAAATAGTTTCTAATCACTGAAACAGAACTTTCCTATAACGTCAGACAGCAGGAGGCGGAGTTTCACTAAAACAGCAGAGAAAACTCACCTGTTTGTTTCCTTTATTCTGCAGTAAACAGGTTTTGGGCAGCAGTGGGCGGGGCTTTACTGCTAGAGAGTGATGATTGATGGGCGATCGGAGGAGCTCATTGGCTGTTCGTCTTGAACACACATGAGATGCCGGTTTAAATAACTGAAGTTTAAAAACTCTTAAATAAAACAGTGGTGTTAAAATGTTTTATGCTTTTCAGGAAAGGATTTTATTCTTTTACATTAAAAATGTTTCAGCTTTTATAAACTATGAGTTTGCTCAAACGTTCCATATCAACCCGTTCATTTTGGACTCACTCGGGAGCGCCCCCTAGTGTCTGAGAAACCCAGAACACATTGCAGAGCTGGAATTCTCCTCTCTACAGGTTCTCTGACTATACGTTGCGAATAAGCTTGATGCTAACTGCCTATTTGTAAAATTTAAATGAAAGAATAATAATAATAAAAATAATAATAAAGATTATAAATGCCCAGACATCTCTCACTGGTTTGTCCAGCTTTTCTTTTTTATGGACAGTTTTTAGCAGCTAGGCCTGCCACGTCCAGCATCTCCAGCCCAAGGTTTGCCAAAAAAGCCCGAGGGGGTCTGGCAGTTTTCACCAAACAGTTCTATTAGAGAGAAATTCCACACTTCTGTATATTCCAACGACACAGAAACGCTAAAGGTGTTGTACAGTAGCTGAACAGGAATAGGAATGCTTTCCCATTAAAAGTCCCTTATAATTATTCTCCTGAGTTGAACATTGAAGTTTTTATTGAATACTATCTGTATTTATTACACTACTACTGCTATAATTACGATGAACAAAAGGTGCTTATTTTTTGTCATCGAGATAAACAGAGTCGTTCAGAGCGGTTCGGCGTGAAACGCTCCGTTCCAGTCAGAGCCGTTCACAGTGGTGGTGATGGGAACCAGACGTCCCTCTAAAAGCTCCTCACAGTGGTGGTGATGGGAACCAGACGTCCCTCTAAAAGCTCCTCACAGTGGTGGTGATGGGAACCAGACGTCCCTCTAAAAGCTCCTCACAGTGGTGGTGATAGGAACCAGACGTCCCTCTAAAAGCTCCTCACAGAAAGTTCCTACATGAACTGGTTCTGAATTCACTGCCTGATGACTGAGACGCTGTTTTATGAGAGTTTAGAGAACTTCAACTCCATTCATGGTGGAGGGAGACATGCAGGGCGCTGTGCGGCAAAATAGTCCCCAAAGAAAACTCATTATTCCAGATTTTCCACTGTTTTCCATCATCAGCATTCCAGATAAGCTCAGAAGACTCGTGTAGGTTCTCTGGTGGTTCTGGATGGTAAATAAAGTGTCTATATCTGTGTTGTAGTCATGGCGACGCCTGGTTCCCATCACCTCCACTGTAAAGACGTCTGAACCACTTCACACCAAACCATTCCGAATCCCTCACTGAATTATGTGGGATTTAGATAATCCGGCGGAATATGGTGAACTGCGTGTGTAAAGGAGGCCGTGGTGTGTCGGAGTGGGGAGGAGGGGCTGCAGAGAGTGTCTTTTTTCTCCCCTCTAAAGCCTCTGAAGGGCTCCGCTGTGATGTATGTGGTTTGGGCCGGTTTTCCTCCTGCTAACTAACAACCACTCCAGCCGCCATCCACCTGGAGGGCTTTGGCCCTCGACACCGCAGCGCCCATGTTGCCAAGCAACTGCGTCCACTCTCTTGGCTCCTGCCAGCGTTTTTGACAGCCAAGCGGGCCTAAAAGACTCCACTTCAGGTGGGGGACCGCGAGCGGGTTGCCCTTTTAAGAGCCTGGCATGAAAACCTCTTTTCCCTCCAAGGTCTTCAGGGTGCGCTTACGGCTCCTGGGTGACAGCGGGCTGTGCGGAAAGGCTGGAGCGGATCCAGCGTCTTTCAGCGGCGCATAACAATGAGTGAGTCAACACCACACGCCGCGCTGCAGCGGGGGGCATTGTACAGCACAGTTCACTCCCTGTTACCCCGGGGAGGAGGATGTCTCTATCACGGGGGGCTGCAGGTGTGCGGTCAGTTCTCTGGACTTCAGAAAGTCACGTAACCACCACTGCATCAGAGTCTCCACGGCGAGGGTCTCAAACTCAAACATTCAGATCTCATCATTTTCCGTCTTTAATTCATCCGTTTCACTGGGAATTCCACTGATTTTCCCATTTATTCCCCATAATCCGGTGTTTGAGATGCAAACAGCGCGTCCGAGTTATTGATCTGACCTCCAGAAATGCCGCCGTTTTAATTATTGATAAACATTGAATGAGCTCTTATTGACCAAACGTGAGCGCACAACATTATTACTGTGTTGATCTGCGCTCTTAAAAGCCATGCGGCTTCAAGGGTTCTTCAGCCAAGACACGGTTCTGTTTAGAACCAAGAACCCCCTAGCAAGATTAAAGTGTTCTTCATGATAGAGTTCTTCAGGTTGGTGGAGAACGTGCTGTAAATGGTTCTGCGTGGAACCTTTTTGAACATGTTTCTCTATAGCACCCAAAACGGCTGCTGCGGTGTAAAGCTTGTCACAGTAGAAGAACCCCTTGGGTGCTGTGCAGAACCCTCTTCAAAAAGGTTCCACAGAGAAGAGTCTGCAGCGCCCGGATGCACATTCAGTCCTGAGAGCCTGTCTAGTGGGGTGTGGAGCTGCTCCAGCAGCAGGTCCTGGCAGGTTAAGGGGGAACGTTGGGGGCCAAACGGTTCCTGTGCGGTAGTGATAATAACAGCCTCGAGAACAATAACAACACTCATAAAGCATCCAGGCTTTAGTCCTGATCGCTTCCAGAGGCCGTGGGCTGCGTCTCAGAGCCGAACATGAACGTGCAAAGAGCTCAACATCAACAACCTACACTGCCTTGCATGAATCTGTGGGTGTACCTGCGAGTGGCCTCACTGAGGAGGCCCTGAGGAGGCGCTGAGGAGGCGCTGACTCTCCTGCAGAGTTGACAGTTATGGCTGGTTTTTTGGCTGAACTTCTCTGTTTGCTGTCAAGGAGCTGTTTAACGACAGCCTCTCTCCTCTTTCAGCAGACCTTGGATATTCACCAAAAGATAAAAATCCTTTTACCTGTTCTGGGAGTGGAGAGTGTCTCCCTGACAGGTGCTAAAAGCTGGTTTGGAGGCTTTTCTGCTAAAGTCATAAAGCTGACTGCACCGATGGAGCCACTTCACGCCATCACGGCCAGTTAGTGGAAGCTCAAGGTGGGTGTTTCTAATAAAGTGGCCAGTTAGTGGAAGCACAAGGTGGGTGTTTCTCATAAAGTGGCCAGTTAGTGGAAGCACAAGGGAGGTGTTTCTCATAAAGTGGCCAGTTAGTGGAAGCACAAGGGAGGTGTTTCTAATAAAGTGGCCAGTTAGTGGAAGCACAGGGTGGGTGTTTCTAATAAAGTGGCCAGTCAGTGGAAGCACAAGGTGGGTGTTTCTAATAAAGTGGCCAGTTAGTGGAAGCACAAGGTGGGTGTTTCTCATAAAGTGGCCAGTTAGTGGAAGCACAAGGTGGGTGTTTCTAATAAAGTGGCCAGTTAGTGGAAGCACAAGGTGGGTGTTTCTAATAAAGTGGCCAGTTAGTGGAAGCACAGGGTGGGTGTTTCTAATAAAGTGGCCAGTCAGTGGAAGCACAAGGTGGGTGTTTCTAATAAAGTGGCCAGTGAGTGGAAGCACAAGGCAGGTGTTTCTAATAAAGTGGCCAGTGAGTGGAAGCACAAGGTGGGTGTTTCTAATAAAGTGGCCAGTGAGTGGAAGCACAAGGTGGGTGTTTCTAATAAAGTGGCCAGTGAGTGGAAGCACAAGGCAGGTGTTTCTAATAAAGTGGCCAGTGAGTGGAAGCACAAGGTGGGTGTTTCTAATAAAGTGGCCAGTGAGTGGAAGCACAAGGTGGGTGTTTCTAATAAAGTGGCCAGTGAGTGGAAGCACAAGGTGGGTGTTTCTAATAAAGTGGCCAGTTAGTGGAAGCACAAGGTGGGTGTTTCTAATAAAGTGGCCAGTGAGTGGAAGCACAAGGTGGGTGTTTCTAATAAAGTGGCCAGTTAGTGGAAGCACAAGGTGGGTGTTTCTAATAAAGTGGCCAGTGAGTAGAAGCACAAGGTGGGTGTTTCTAATAAAGTGGCCAGTGAGTGGAAGCACAAGGTAGGTGTTTCTAATAAAGTGGCCAGTTAGTGGAAGTACAAGGTGGGTGTTTCTAATAAAGTGGCCAGTTAGTGGAAGCACAAGGTGTGTGTTTCTAATAAAGTGGCCAGTGAGTGGAAGCACAAGGTGGGTGTTTCTAATAAAGTGGCCAGTGAGTGGAAGCACAAGGTGGGTGTTTCTAATAAAGTGGCCAGTTGATGGAAGCACAAGGTAGGTGTTTCTAATAAAGTGGCCAGTGAGTGGAAGCACAAGGTGGGTGTTTCTAATAAAGTGGCCAGTGAGTGGAAGCACAAGGTGGGTGTTTCTAATAAAGTGGCCAGTGAGTGGAAGTACAAGGTGGGTGTTTCTAATAAAGTGGCCAGTGAGTGGAAGTACAAGGTGGGTGTTTCTAATAAAGTGGCCAGTTAGTGGAAGCACAAGGTGGGTGTTTCTAACAAAGTGGCCAGTTAGTGGAAGCACAAGGTGGGTGTTTCTAATAAAGTGGCCAGTGAGTGGAAGCACAAGGTGGGTGTTTCTAATAAAGTGGCCAGTTAGTGGAAGCACAAGGTGGGTGTTTCTAATAAAGTGGCCAGTTAGTGGAAGCACAAGGTGGGTGTTTCTAATAAAGTGGCCAGTGAGTGGAAGCACAAGGTGGGTGTTTCTAATAAAGTGGCCAGTTAGTGGAAGCACAAGGTGGGTGTTTCTAATAAAGTGGCCAGTGAGTGGAAGCACAAGGTGGGTGTTTCTAATAAAGTGGCCAGTGAGTGGAAGTACAAGGTGGGTGTTTCTAATAAAGTGGCCAGTGAGTGGAAGTACAAGGTGGGTGTTTCTAATAAAGTGGCCAGTGAGTGGAAGCACAAGGTGGGCGTTTCTAATAAAGTGGCCAGTGAGTGGAAGCACAAGGTGGGCGTTTCTAATAAAGTGGCCAGTTAGTGGAAGCACAAGGTGGGTGTTTCTAATAAAGTGGCCAGTGAGTGGAAGCACAAGGCAGGTGTTTCTAATTAAGTGGCCAGTGAGTGGAAGCACAAGGTGGGTGTTTCTAATAAAGTGGCCAGTGAGTGGAAGCACAAGGTGGGTGTTTCTAATAAAGTGGCCAGTGAGTGGAAGCACAAGGTGGGTGTTTCTAATAAAGTGGCCAGTGAGTGGAAGCACAAGGTGGGTGTTTCTAATAAAGTGGCCAATGAGTGGAAGCACAAGGTGGGTGTTTCTAATAAAGTGGCCAATGAGTGGAAGCACTGGGCGGGTGTTTCTAATAAAGTGGCCAGTGAGTGGAAGCACAAGGTGGGTGTTTCTAATAAAGTGGCCAGTTAGTGGAAGCACAAGGCAGGTGTTTCTAATAAAGTGGCCAGTGAGTGGAAGCACAAGGCGGGTGTTTCTAATAAAGTGGCCAGTTAGTGGAAGCACAAGGTGGGTGTTTCTAATAAAGTGGCCAGTGAGTGGAAGCACAAGGTGGGTGTTTCTAATAAAGTGGCCAGTTAGTGGAAGCACAAGGTGGGTGTTTCTAATAAAGTGGCCAGTGAGTGGAAGCACAAGGTGGGTGTTTCTAATAAAGTGGCCAGTTAGTGGAAGCACAAGGTGGGTGTTTCTAATAAAGTGGCCAGTGAGTGGAAGCACAAGGTAGGTGTTTCTAATAAAGTGGCCAGTTAGTGGAAGTACAAGGTGGGTGTTTCTAATAAAGTGGCCAGTTAGTGGAAGCACAAGGTGTGTGTTTCTAATAAAGTGGCCAGTGAGTGGAAGCACAAGGTGGGTGTTTCTAATAAAGTGGCCAGTTAGTGGAAGCACAAGGTAGGTGTTTCTAATAAAGTGGCCAGTGAGTGGAAGCACAAGGTGGGTGTTTCTAATAAAGTGGCCAGTGAGTGGAAGCACAAGGTGGGTGTTTCTAATAAAGTGGCCAGTGAGTGGAAGCACAAGGTGGGTGTTTCTAATAAAGTGGCCAGTGAGTGGAAGTACAAGGTGGGTGTTTCTAATAAAGTGGCCAGTGAGTGGAAGTACAAGGTGGGTGTTTCTAATAAAGTGGCCAGTTAGTGGAAGCACAAGGTGGGTGTTTCTAATAAAGTGGCCAGTTAGTGGAAGCACAAGGTGGGTGTTTCTAATAAAGTGGCCAGCGAGTGGAAGCACAAGGTGGGCGTTTCTAATAAAGTGGCCAGTTAGTGGAAGCACAAGGTGGGCGTTTCTAATAAAGTGGCCAGTTAGTGGAAGCACAAGGTGGGTGTTTCTAATAAAGTGGACAGTGAGTGGAAGCACAAGGTGGGTGTTTCTAATAAAGTGGCCAGTGAGTGGAAGCACAAGGTGGGCGTTTCTAATAAAGTGGCCAGTTAGTGGAAGCACAAGGTGGGCGTTTCTAATAAAGTGGCCAGTTAGTGGAAGCACAAGGTGGGTGTTTCTAATAAAGTGGCCAGTGAGTGGAAGCACAAGGTGGGTGTTTCTAATAAAGTGGCCAGTCAGTGGAAGCACAAGGTGGGTGTTTCTAATAAAGTGGCCAGTGAGTGGAAGCACAAGGTAGGTGTTTCTAATAAAGTGGCCAGTTAGTGGAAGCACAAGGTAGGTGTTTCTAATAAAGTGGCCAGTGAGTGGAAGCACAAGGTGGGTGTTTCTAATAAAGTGGCCAGTTAGTGGAAGCACAAGGTAGGTGTTTCTAATAAAGTGGCCAGTCAGTGGAAGCACTGGGCGGGTGTTTCTAATAAAGTGGCCAGTGAGTGGCAGTAGGTCTTGTCTAGCTGCTTCTCTGAAGCGCCGTATCTGCTGAATGTAATGAATCACGCTCCACTTCCCTGGAGAGAAGGACCTGGAAAGTGAGGTGAGCACAGCTGTGATGTCACTCTGAGTTTGTGTCCAGACGGCCTCCGGTTCTGCGCCAGCGCGTGCGGCTCTGCTGTCCCAGAAAAGACACGCACATATTTGCTTACGGGTCCAGCTTTAAATGAACCATTACTGTCCCGCCTGCCGTCGTGTGTGAAGTCTCCTTCGGTTTCAGCGCCGGAGTTACGACTCGCTTTGAGACGAGCGCGATGTTGGCGCTGCTGCTGCTGCTGCTGCTGTGTTTAGCTGTGCTGAGGCACTTTAGTCCCTGTTTATAGATCCCAGTGACTCACACAGTGTCAGAAGCCATATAATCCCATCTATTATTCCCACTCGGCAATGTGTTCCGGGTTTCTCAGGCACTAGGGGGCGCTCCCGAGCGAGTCCAAAATGAATGGGTTGATATGGAACGTTTGAGCAAAGTCATAGTTTATAAACGCTGAAACATTTTAACGCCGCTGTTTTATTTAAGAGCTTTTAAACTCGAGTCATAGGAGTTTAAACCGGCGCCTCATGTGCGTTCAAGACGAACAGCCAATGAGCTGCTCCGCTCGCCCATCAATCATCACTCTCTAGCAGTGAAGCCCCGCCCCCTGCTGCCCGAAACCCGTTTACTGTAGAATAAAGGAAACATCGGTGATATTTCTCTGTTTTTCAGTGAAACTTGTTCTTCTACTGTCTAAAATCAGAGGAAAGTTCTTTTAGTGATTGGAAACTATTTTAACTCGTTTTTAGCCGTTGGGTTCCGTTCACTCCCATTCAT
>NC_051235.1:1297500-1307500 GCF_015220715.1 Pygocentrus nattereri | reverse complement strand
GTGATTTAAATAAGCATTTTTAGACAAAAACCTTCTTAAAAGTATCATAAATCAGCGTCTCAGTCATCAGGCAGTGAATTCAGAACCAGTTCATGTAGGAACTTTCTGTGAGGAGCTTTTAGAGGGACGTCTGGTTCCCATCACCACCACTGTGAGGAGCTTTTAGAGGGACGTCTGGTTCCTATAACTATCAGTATTAGGACTCCTGTGCTGTGTATTTGTGTCCAGCTGGCTCTGGTGAGCCCGACGGGGGAGCAGTATGACTGTTTGCTGAAGGACCTCCAGGCCCGGACGGAGGAGGGGTCAGGAGAAACCATCTACGTGGTGGGAGCTGGATCAGGTGAGTGCACGATATATTATTGCCCAATAAATGGGAAAATTCATATTTCTTTGCTCGTTGGCGCCCCCTACAGATGCAAAGCGTATTTCACCTTTAAACCACTGTCGTAAATACAGATTGCAGATAGCGCCCCCACATGGACAGCTGTACACATGCATTTATTGATGGACTACGGCATGTAGTAATTCATTCAAGTGCAAGTGAGGCGATAATTGTGAACGAGGAGGAGCTCGTTAACCTGCCGTGCCGTGGTTCTTAGGACACCATACACTCTTAGAATGGGTGGATGAAGGTTTGTCGAGGGTTCTTTAGTAAAGGAAAAGGTTCTATTTAGAACTGTTGGTCATTGTGCAGTATTAGAGCCAGTGCTCTGGTAAAAGCCTTCACCTTCATGACTGTCCTTTTATCTCCTTTAGCTCTCACCAGAGTGGGAATCCTCCTCTCTCCAACTTCTCTGGTAGCTAACATTAGCTAACTCGCTCGCTAGCACGCTTCTGTACTTCACCTACTACACTAATGAGTGCTCTTCTAATGGGTTTTCCATAGGGCTGGGCAATAAAACAGTGACGAAGATTAGGAGTGATAAGATGTGTTCGATAAATCTTCGATGTAATACGCCATCACTCTTCCACGTTCAGCGGCAGCCCTGGTGCCGTTTTCGACTGCAAGGAAAGTGACACTACTCTGCTGTCGCCAGGAGAGGGCGCCCTCCCTCACGGAGTTATACATTCCCCATTTGAGTGGAGCGCCTGGCGATCTGCTGTCCTGTGACCGAGTGTGAGGCGAGATACGTGGCGTAGCTGTGCTGACCTACAGTGACCTCTCCTCTTTCCATACGTCCTAACCAGGTTTAGCAGCGTTACATCACGTCTGCTCCTCTCAACTACAGCCGTTACAGCGCTCAGCCATATTTCAGTATTAGTGCATCACCGAGCAATGAAGGTGAAGAAGGAAGTGGTTCGTGTTACAGCCCTGATTTAAACGGCAGTGAACTGAGGAAGCTGTGAGGATTTAGAGAGCGGGAGAGCGCCGTCTTTCCAGGCCAGCTGTTTTTAGCAGCTGGCTAACTGGAAGCAGCTCCGTCACTCAGACAACACGGAGGATTGATGGTACTGTAGATCAAACGCGACACAAAAGCTCCGCTTCCAGTTTAAACGTAGCTAAAAGGAGGACTCTGTTTGTCTGGTGTTGATACTGCGGTTCACCCCTCAAACACCACGATAGAATGGAGGAACCCAGTCTGCTGGCTGGCGTCTGAATACGGTGAGACGCTCTGATATGGATGTGGTTGGACTGATGGCAGGAAGGCGGTGTGATCCAACACTGACCTCCCGAGCCGGCTGATGTCTGCTGCTTGTACCAAGTTGACGTTGAGAAACTAAACAGTTCAGCGCCGTTTCGGCCACTCGTTCAGCGTTTGTAGCGGGACAGCTGAGCCTCGTCACCAGACAGCTGAAAATAATCTTCTCTTTCTTAATTTTTGATTGTTATAAAAACTGATGGCTTTTCCATCAGATAAAAACAGCCCACCAGACGACACCTCCCACCGTCCTGGGACAGATCTGTGAGATGTTCCACTGTATGTCGAGTGTTTGTCGTGTTCAAAGGACAGTTTACAACAATGTCTAAACGTTCCTAGTGAGCGCTTCGACGCGCAGTGACATTCCCAAAGTAATCGACTGTTAAATTAGTTGCCGGCTAATTTGGTCATTTTTTTATTCGACTAAGTCGAATAATCGTTGCAGCCCTAATGTCAGTGCTGGGAACGCCGAGCTGTTTCTTCTTATAGTTGCTGAGTTGGTGTGACGTGGTGCCGTAAATCGTTACGCCGTTCTGGTTAAAGGTTCTTGTGCTGCTCCTCCAAAGTTACATAGCGCTATAGCAGGCGTTCCGGCCTGGAGTGACGACAGTCAGTGTAGCATCAGAATAATTTAGAAACTGTTTCATAAAGTTGCTTTAAAGACAGTAATTACATCCTCTCTGTCTGCCTCTCTCAGATGGGGGTGATTATGGTCTGGACGAGAAGGACATGGCTGCTTCCGTGGCGACGGTGCAGTCTCTGTGTAAGCAGATTGACGCTGATCTGGTCCTGCTGAGAGAGAGGAGAGAGAGCGGCGGGAGAGTGAGAGATTACCTCATCCGCCGCAGGGTCCCTGAGAACGACTTCTTGGAAGTCAGGTAACGAGAGAGAGAACGAGCGAGAGAGAAAGAGAGAGAGAGCGAGAGAGAGCACGAGAGAGAGAACGTGCGAGAGAGAGAGAGAGACAGAGCGAGAGAGCATGAGAGAGAGAATGAGCGAGAGAGAAAGAGAGAGAGAAAGAGAGAGAGAGAGAGAGAGCGAGAGAGCATGAGAGAGAGAATGAGCGAGAGAGAAAGAGAGAGAGAGAAAGAGAGAGAGAGAGAGAGCGAGAGAGCATGAGAGAGAGAATGAGCGAGAGAGAAAGAGAGAGAGAGAAAGAGAGAGAGAGCGAGAGAGAAAGAGAGAGTGAGAATGAGCGAGAGAGAAAGAGAGACAGCGAGGGAGAGCACGATAGAGAGCACGATAGAGAGAACAAGCGAGAGAGAGCGAGAGAGCATGAGAGCGAGTGTGAGAGAGAAAGAACGAGCGAGAGAGTGTGAGAGAACGAGCGAGCAAGAGAGCATGAGAGAGAACGATGGAGAGAGGGCATGAGAGAGAGTGAGAGAGTGCTAGGGAGAGTGAGGGTAAGAGAAAGTGAGAGATGGTTTTCTGTTCACTCTTTCAGATGTTGTGAGCGTCCTCTCGCTCTTTTCCTCTCCCGGCGTCTCCGCTCGCCACCCAAGGCAGAACGTGAGCTCACTCCGTCACTCCAAGCTCACTCCGTCACTCCGAGCTCACTCCGTCACTCCAAGCTCACTCCGTCACTCCGAGCTCACTCCGTCACTCCGTCTCGACCTGAGCATCTAAACTCTGTCTTCCTGCTCAAATGATGCAAACCGTATCTACCATTTCCAGATCTTTTCTTCAGTGGTTCTGTATAAGATTACAGATGTTCTAATAATAAATATATTGCTGCCGTCATTTTTCCAGTTTTTATCATGATTGGGAAACGCCCGTTGGCCTTTACATTACATGTACATTTCATGATGAATGGACCAAAAGAAACGACCCACAAAATTCTGGTTCCATTGACTTACATTGAAAATAAAGTCGCTTCTCCTGAAAAGGTTCCGTTTTGGAGATACGAGGTTCTGATCCGACAGCAGTGACGTATAACACTTACACTATATTTCCAAAAGTATTCGGTCGTCTGGCTTCACACGCATATGAACTTGAGTGACGTCCCATTCTTAATCCATAGGGTTTAATATAATGTCGGCCCACCCTTTGCAGCTATAACAGCTTCAGCTCTTCTGGGAAGGCTTTCCACAAGGGTTAGGAGTGTTTATGGGAATTTTTGGCCGTTCTTCCAGAAGCACATTTGTGAGGTCAGACACTGATGTTGGACGAGAAGGCCTGGCTCACAGTCTCCGCTCTAATTCATCCCAAAGGGGTTCTATGGGGTTGAGGTCAGGACTCTGTGCAGGCCAGTCAAGTTCTTCCACACCAAACTGGCTCATCCACGTCTTTATGGACCTGCTTTGTGCACTGGTGTGCAGTCATGTTGGAACTGGAAGGGGCCGTCCCCAAACTGTTCCCACAAAGTTGGGAGCGTGAAATTGTCCAGAATCTCTTGGTGCTGAAGCTTTAAGAGTTCCTTTCACTGGAACTAAGGGACCGAGCCCAACTCCTGAAACACACCCCCACACCATGATCCCCCCTCCACCAAACTTTACACTCAGCACAATGCAGTCAGACAAGTACCGTCTCCTGGCAACCACCAAACCCAGACCGTCCATCGGATTTCCAGACGGAGAAGCGTGATTGGTCACTCCAGAGAACTCGTCTCCACTGCTCTAGAGTCCAGTGGCGGCGCTTTACTCCACTGCATTCCACGCTTTGCACTGCGCTTGGTGATGTAAGGCTTGGATGCAGCTGCTCGGCCATGGAAACCCATTCCATGAAGCTCTCTACGCTGTTCTTGAGCTGAAATTTCACGACTGGACTTGCTGCACAGGTGGCGTCCGATCACAGCACCACGCTGGAATTCACTGAGCTCCTGAGAGTGACCCATTCTTTCACTAATGTCTGTAGAAGCAGTCTGCAGGCCTAGGGGCTCGGCTTTATACACCTGTGGCCATGGAAGTGACTGGAACACCTGGATTCAGTGGTCTGGATGGGGGAGTGAGGACTTTTGGAAATGTAGAGTAAAATATAATATAAACTTATGCCTGATTGGCTAAACTCAGTCAGGCGGCCACAGTCATTTGTATAAAGATGAAATCTGCTCGATCTTTCCACCACAGATTTCGCCGTAACACAACCCATCATGCATTGTGCAGTGTGACAGATCTCTCCCGATATGAATCCGATGTGCCGAGTGAGCGCGGAGCGTCAGCTGAGCTGGTGTTAACAAGAAAGGCTTGAACTGTGAACAGTTGCTGTTTCAGTACTCCAGGTGGCGCTGTCTGTCTTTTACTCTCTAGACCTTGATGCCATAATTGTTTATTATTATTATTATTATTATTATTATTCACAAGAGCCAGAAAGTTTGACCAGGTCAGCCCAGTTTTATCAGCCCTGCACTGGTTACCAGTTAAACTTCACACTGATTATAAAATCCTATTACTGACCTATAAAGCTCTAAACGGACTCGCCCCTCAGTACCTGAGTGACCTTCTCTCCCACTATGAACCATCACGCCTACTTAGATCACAAGGTGCTGCTCACTGCTGGTACCTAGAACTAATAAAGCTCCATCAGGGGGCGGAGCTTCTCATACAGAGCCCCCCAGCCCTGGAATAATCTTCCTGTTAATGTTCGGGACTCAGACTCAGCCTCAGTCTTTAGGTCTAGGCTAAAAACTTACTTGTACAGTCGAGTCTTCGGTGATTAGTCTCCCTGTCAGGTCTGGACCTGCTGGAGTCTCTGCTGCTCTGTTATACTGTAATCTGTGGTCAGCCACTCTTTACAGAACTGACTCTGTGGTCAGTCACTCTTTACAGAACTGACACTGTGGTCAGTCACTCTTTACAGAACTGACTCTGTGGTCAGTCACTCTCTACAGAACTGACTCTGTGGTCAGTCACTCTTTACAGAACGGAACCTGTGGTCAGTCACTCTCTACAGAACTGACTCTGTGGTCAGTCACTCTTTACAGAACTGACTCTGTGGTCAGTCACTCTCTACAGAACTGACTCTGTGGTCAGTCACTCTCTACAGAACTGACTCTGTGGTCAGTCATTCTTTACAAAACTGACTCTGTGGTCAGTCACTCTCTACAGAACTGACTCTGTGGTCAGTCACTCTCTACAGAACTGCCTCTGTGGTCAGCCACTCTTTACAGAACTGACTCTGTGGTCAGCCACTCTTTACAGAACTGACTCTGTCATCAGTCACTCTCTACAGAACTGACTCTGTGGTCAGCCACTCTTTACAGATCTGACTCTGTGGTCAGTCACTCTCTACAGAACTGACTCTGTGGTCAGTCACTCTCTACAGAACTGCCTCTGTGGTCAGCCACTCTTTACAGAACTGACTCTGTGGTCAGCCACTCTTTACAGAACTGACTCTGTCATCAGTCACTCTCTACAGAACTGACTCTGTGGTCAGCCACTCTTTACAGATCTGACTCTGTGGTCAGTCACTCTTTACAGAACTGACTCTGTCATCAGTCACTCTCTACAGAACTGACTCTGTGGTCAGCCACTCTCTACAGAACTGACTCTGTGGTCAGCCACTCTTTACAGAACTGACTCTGTGGTCAGTCACTCTCTACAGAACTGACTCTGTGGTCAGCCACTCTCTACAGAACTGACTCTGTGGTCAGCCACTCTTTACAGATCTGACTCTGTGGTCAGTCACTCTCTACAGAACTGACTCTGTGGTCAGTCACTCTCTACAGAACTGACTCTGTGGTCAGTCACTCTTTACAGAACTGACTCTGTGGTCAGTCACTCTCTACAGAACTGACTCTGTGGTCAGTCACTCTTTACAGAACTGAACCTGTGGTCAGTCACTCTTTACAGAACTGACTCTGTGGTCAGTCACTCTCTACATAACTGACTCTGTGGTCAGTCACTCTTTACAGAACTGACTCTGTGGTCAGCCACTCTTTACAGAACTGACTCTGTGGTCAGTCATTCTCTACAGAACTGACTCTGTGGTCAGCCACTCTTTACAGAACTGACTCTGTGGTCAGTCACTCTTTACAGAACTGACTCTGTGGTCAGTCACTCTCTACAGAACTGACTCTGTGGTCAGTCACTCTTTACAGAACTGACTCTGTGGTCAGACACTCTTTACAGAACTGACACTGTGGTCAGTCACTCTTCACAGAACTGACTCTGTGGTCAGTCACTCTCTACAGAACTGACTCTGTGGTCAGTCACTCTTTACAGAACTGACTCTGTGGTCAGCCACTCTTTACAGAACTGACACTGTGGTCAGTCACTCTTCACAGAACTGACTCTGTGGTCAGTCACTCTCTACAGAACTGACTCTGTGGTCAGTCATTCTTTACAGAACTGACTCTGTGGTCAGTCACTCTCTACAGAACTGACTCTGTGGTCAGTCACTCTCTACAGAACTGACTCTGTGGTCAGTCACTCTTTACAGAACTGACTCTGTGCTCAGTCACTCTTTACAGAACTGACTCTGTGGTCAGTCACTCTCTACAGAACTGACTCTCTGGTCAGTCACTCTCTACAGAACTGACTCTGTGGTCAGCCACTCTCTACAGAACTGACTCTGTGGTCAGTCACTCTTTACAGAACTGACTCTGTGGTCAGTCACTCTTTACAGAACTGACTCTGTGGTCAGTCACTCTCTACAGAACTGACTCTCTGGTCAGTCACTCTCTACAGAACTGACTCTGTGGTCAGTCACTCTTTACAGAACTGACTCTGTGGTCAGTCACTCTCTACAGAACTGACTCTGTGGTCAGTCACTCTCTACAGAACTGACTCTGTGGTCAGTCACTCTTTACAGAACGGAACCTGTGGTCATTCACTCTTTACAGAACTGACTCTGTGGTCAGTCACTCTCTACAGAACTGACTCTGTGGTCAGTCACTCTTTACAGAACTGACTCTGTGGTCAGACACTCTTTACAGAACTGACACTGTGGTCAGTCACTCTTCACAGAACTGACTCTGTGGTCAGTCACTCTCTACAGAACTGACTCTGTGGTCAGTCACTCTTTACAGAACTGACTCTGTGGTCAGCCACTCTTTACAGAACTGACACTGTGGTCAGTCACTCTTCACAGAACTGACTCTGTGGTCAGTCACTCTCTACAGAACTGACTCTGTGGTCAGTCATTCTTTACAGAACTGACTCTGTGGTCAGTCACTCTCTACAGAACTGACTCTGTGGTCAGTCACTCTTTACAGAACTGACTCTGTGGTCAGTCACTCTCTACAGAACTGACTCTGTGGTCAGTCACTCTTTACAGAACTGACTCTGTGCTCAGTCACTCTTTACAGAACTGACTCTGTGGTCAGTCACTCTCTACAGAACTGACTCTCTGGTCAGTCACTCTCTACAGAACTGACTCTGTGGTCAGCCACTCTCTACAGAACTGACTCTGTGGTCAGTCACTCTTTACAGAACTGACTCTGTGGTCAGTCACTCTCTACAGAACTGACTCTGTGGTCAGCCACTCTCTACAGAACTGACTCTGTGGTCAGTCACTCTCTACAGAACTGACTCTGTGGTCAGCCACTCTCTACAGAACTGACTCTGTGGTCAGCCACTCTTTACAGAACTGACTCTGTGGTCAGTCACTCTCTACAGAACTGACTCTGTGGTCAGTCACTCTTTACAGAACTGACTCTGTGGTCAGTCACTCTCTACAGAACTGACTCTGTGGTCAGCCACTCTTTACAGAACTGACTTTGTGGTCAGTCACTCTCTACAGAACTGACTCTGTGGTCAGCCACTCTCTACAGAACTGACTCTGTGGTCAGCCACTCTCTAAAGAACTGACTCTGTGGTCAGTCACTCTCTACAGAACTGACTCTGTGGTCAGTCACTCTCTATAGAACTGACTCTGTGGTCAGCCACTCTTTACAGAACTGACTCTGTGGTCAGCCACTCTTTACAGAACTGACTCTGTGGTCAGTCACTCTCTACAGAACTGACTCTGTGGTCAGTCACTCTCTACAGAATTGACTCTGTGGTCAGTCACTCTCTACAGAACTGACTCTGTGGTCAGCCACTCTCTACAGAACTGACTCTGTGGTCAGTCACTCTCTACAGAACTGACTCTGTGGTCAGTCACTCTCTACAGAACTGACTCTGTGGTCAGTCACTCTTTACAGAACTGACTCTGTGGTCAGCCACTCTCTACAGAACTGACTCTGTGGTCAGTCACTCTCTACAGAATTGACTCTGTGGTCAGTCACTCTCTACAGAACTGACTCTGTGGTCAGTCACTCTTTACAGAACTGACTCTGTGGTCAGCCACTCTTTACAGAACTGACTCTGTGGTCAGTCACTCTCTACAGAACTGACTCTGTGGTCAGTCACTCTCTACAGAACTGACTCTGTGGTCAGCCACTCTCTACAGAACTGACTCTGTGGTCAGCCACTCTTTACAGAACTGACTCTGTGGTCAGCCACTCTCTACAGAACTGACTCTGTGGTCAGTCACTCTCTACAGATATGACTCTGTGGTCAGCCACTCTCTACAGAACTGACTCTGTGGTCAGTCACTCTCTACAGAACTGACTCTGTGGTCAGTCACTCTCTACAGAACTGACTCTGTGGTCAGCCACTCTCTACAGAACTGACTCTGTGGTCAGTCACTCTCTACAGATCTGACTCTGTGGTCAGCCACTCTCTACAGAACTGACTCTGTGGTCAGTCACTCTCTACAGAACTGACTCTGTGGTCAGCCACTCTCTACAGAACTGACTCTGTGGTCAGCCACTCTTTACAGAACTGACTCTGTGGTCAGCCACTCTCTACAGAACTGACTCTGTGGTCAGCCACTCTCTACAGAACTGACTCTGTGGTCAGTCACTCTCTACAGAACTGACTCTGTGGTCAGCCACTCTCTACAGAACTGACTCTGTGGTCAGTCACTCTCTATAGAACTGACTCTGTGGTCAGCCACTCTTTACAGAACTGACTCTGTGGTCAGCCACTCTTTACAGAACTGACTCTGTGGTCAGTCACTCTCTACAGAACTGACTCTGTGGTCAGTCACTCTCTACAGAATTGACTCTGTGGTCAGTCACTCTCTACAGAACTGACTCTGTGGTCAGCCACTCTCTACAGAACTGACTCTGTGGTCAGTCACTCTCTACAGAACTGACTCTGTGGTCAGTCACTCTTTACAGAACTGACTCTGTGGTCAGCCACTCTCTGCAGAACTGACTCTGTGGTCAGTCACTCTTTACAGAACTGACTCTGTGGTCAGTCACTCTCTACAGAATTGACTCTGTGGTCAGTCACTCTCTACAGAACTGACTCTGTGGTCAGTCACTCTTTACAGAACTGACTCTGTGGTCAGCCACTCTTTACAGAACTGACTCTGTGGTCAGCCACTCTCTACAGAACTGACTCTGTGGTCAGTCACTCTCTACAGATCTGACT
>NC_051235.1:1275000-1290000 GCF_015220715.1 Pygocentrus nattereri | reverse complement strand
TCAGTTAAACAGATCACAGTTACACAGATCAGTTACACAGATCAGTTACACAGATCACAGTTACACAGATCAGTTAAACAGATCAGTTACACAGATCAGTTACACAGATCACAGTTACACAGATCAGTTACACAGATCACAGTTACACAGATCAGTTAAACAGATCAGTTACACAGATCACACAGATCAGTTAAACAGATCAGTTACACAGATCAGTTACACAGATCACAGTTACACAGATCAGTTAAACAGATCAGTTACACAGATCAGTTACACAGATCACAGTTACACAGATCACAGTTACACAGATCAGTTACACAGATCAGTTACACAGATCACAGTTACACAGATCAGTTAAACAGATCAGTTACACAGATCACAGTTACACAGATCAGTTAAACAGATCAGTTACACAGATCAGTTAAACAGATCAGTTACACAGATCAGTTACACAGATCAGTTAAACAGATCAGTTACACAGATCAGTTAAACAGATCACAGTTACACAGATCACAGTTACACAGATCACAGTTACACAGATCAGTTACACAGATCAGTTACACAGATCACAGTTACACAGATCAGTTACACAGATCACAGTTACACAGATCAGTTAAACAGATCACAGTTACACAGATCAGTTACACAGATCAGTTACACAGATCACAGTTACACAGATCAGTTACACAGATCACAGTTACACAGATCAGTTAAACAGATCACAGTTACACAGATCAGTTACACAGATCACAGTTAAACAGATCACAGTTACACAGATCACAGTTACACAGATCAGTTAAACAGATCAGTTAAACAGATCAGTTACACAGATCAGTTAAACAGATCACAGTTACACAGATCAGTTACACAGATCAGTTACACAGATCACAGTTACACAGATCAGTTACACAGATCACAGTTACACAGATCAGTTAAACAGATCACAGTTACACAGATCAGTTACACAGATCAGTTACACAGATCACAGTTACACAGATCAGTTAAACAGATCACAGTTACACAGATCAGTTACACAGATAAGTTACACAGATCACAGTTACACAGATCAGTTAAACAGATCACAGTTACACAGATCAGTTACACAGATCACAGTTACACAGATCAGTTACACAGATCAGTTACACAGATCACAGTTACACAGATCACAGTTACACAGATCAGTTACACAGATCAGTTACACAGATCAGTTACACAGATCACAGTTACACAGATCAGTTAAACAGATCAGTTACACAGATCAGTTACACAGATCACAGTTACACAGATCAGTTACACAGATCACAGTTACACAGATCAGTTAAACAGATCAGTTAAACAGATCAGTTACACAGATCACAGTTACACAGATCAGTTAAACAGATCACAGTTACACAGATCAGTTACACAGATCACAGTTACACAGATCAGTTACACAGATCAGTTAAACAGATCAGTTACACAGATCAGTTACACAGATCAGTTACACAGATCAGTTACACAGATCAGTTACACAGATCACAGTTACACAGATCAGTTACACAGATCACAGTTACACAGATCAGTTACACAGATCACAGTTACACAGATCAGTTACACAGATCAGTTAAACAGATCAGTTACACAGATCAGTTACACAGATCACAGTTACAAAGATCAGTTACACAGATCACAGTTACACAGATCAGTTACACAGATCACAGTTAAACAGATCAGTTACACAGATCAGTTACACAGATCAGTTACACAGATCACAGTTACACAGATCAGTTAAACAGATCAGTTACACAGATCAGTTACACAGATCACAGTTACACAGATCAGTTACACAGATCAGTTACACAGATCACAGTTACACAGATCAGTTACACAGATCACAGTTACACAGATCAGTTACACAGATCACAGTTACACAGATCAGTTACACAGATCAGTTACACAGATCAGTTACACAGATCACAGTTACACAGATCAGTTAAACAGATCAGTTACACAGATCAGTTACACAGATCAGTTACACAGATCAGTTACACAGATCACAGTTACACAGATCAGTTAAACAGATCAGTTACACAGATCAGTTACACAGATCACAGTTACACAGATCACAGTTACACAGATCAGTTACACAGATCAGTTACACAGATCAGTTACACAGATCACAGTTACACAGATCAGTTAAACAGATCACAGTTACACAGATCAGTTACACAGATCAGTTACACAGATCACAGTTACACAGATCAGTTAAACAGATCAGTTACACAGATCACAGTTACACAGATCACAGTTACACAGATCAGTTACACAGATCAGTTACACAGATCACAGTTACACAGATCAGTTAAACAGATCACAGTTACACAGATCAGTTACACAGATCAGTTACACAGATCACAGTTACACAGATCAGTTACACAGATCAGTTACACAGATCACAGTTACACAGATCAGTTAAACAGATCAGTTACACAGATCAGTTACACAGATCACAGTTACACAGATCAGTTAAACAGATCAGTTACACAGATCAGTTACACAGATCAGTTACACAGATCACAGTTACACAGATCAGTTAAACAGATCAGTTACACAGATCAGTTACACAGATCACAGTTACACAGATCACAGTTACACCGATCAGTTACACAGATCAGTTACACAGATCACAGTTACACAGATCAGTTAAACAGATCAGTTACACAGATCAGTTAAACAGATCAGTTACACAGATCAGTTAAACAGATCACAGTTACACAGATCAGTTACACAGATCACAGTTACACAGATCAGTTAAACAGATCAGTTACACAGATCAGTTAAACAGATCACAGTTACACAGATCACAGTTACACAGATCACAGTTACACAGATCAGTTACACAGATCACAGTTACACAGATCAGTTAAACAGATCACAGTTACACAGATCAGTTACACAGATCAGTTACACAGATCACAGTTACACAGATCAGTTACACAGATCAGTTACACAGATCACAGTTACACAGATCAGTTAAACAGATCAGTTACACAGATCACAGTTAAACAGATCACAGTTAAACAGCTCACAGTTACACAGATCACACAGATCAGTTACGCAGATCGCAGTTACACAGATCAGTTACACAGATCAGTTAAACAGATCAGTTACACAGATCAGTTACACAGATCAGTTACACAGATCAGTTACACAGATCAGTTACACAGATCACAGTTACACAGATCAGTTACACAGATCACAGTTACACAGATCAGTTACACAGATCAGTTAAACAGATCAGTTACACAGATCAGTTACACAGATCACAGTTACAAAGATCAGTTACACAGATCACAGTTACACAGATCAGTTACACAGATCACAGTTAAACAGATCAGTTACACAGATCAGTTACACAGATCAGTTACACAGATCACAGTTACACAGATCAGTTAAACAGATCAGTTACACAGATCAGTTACACAGATCACAGTTACACAGATCAGTTACACAGATCAGTTACACAGATCACAGTTACACAGATCAGTTACACAGATCACAGTTACACAGATCAGTTACACAGATCACAGTTACACAGATCAGTTACACAGATCAGTTACACAGATCAGTTACACAGATCACAGTTACACAGATCAGTTAAACAGATCAGTTACACAGATCAGTTACACAGATCAGTTACACAGATCAGTTACACAGATCACAGTTACACAGATCAGTTAAACAGATCAGTTACACAGATCAGTTACACAGATCACAGTTACACAGATCACAGTTACACAGATCAGTTACACAGATCAGTTACACAGATCAGTTACACAGATCACAGTTACACAGATCAGTTAAACAGATCACAGTTACACAGATCAGTTACACAGATCAGTTACACAGATCACAGTTACACAGATCAGTTAAACAGATCAGTTACACAGATCAGTTACACAGATCACAGTTACACAGATCAGTTACACAGATCAGTTACACAGATCACAGTTACACAGATCAGTTAAACAGATCAGTTACACAGATCAGTTACACAGATCACAGTTACACAGATCAGTTAAACAGATCAGTTACACAGATCAGTTACACAGATCAGTTACACAGATCACAGTTACACAGATCAGTTAAACAGATCAGTTACACAGATCACAGTTAAACAGATCACAGTTAAACAGCTCACAGTTACACAGATCACACAGATCAGTTACGCAGATCGCAGTTACACAGATCGCAGTTACACAGATCACAGTTACACAGATCACACAGATCAGTTACACAGATCGCAGTTACACAGATCACAGTTCCACAGATCACACAGATCACAGTTCCACAGATCACAGTTCCACAGATCACAGTTACACAGATCAGTTACACAGATCACAGTTACACAGATCAGTTACACAGATCACAGTTACACAGATCACAGTTCCACAGATCGCAGTTAAACAGATCAGTTACACAGATCACACAGATCACAGTTACACAGATCACAGTTACACAGATCACACAGATCACAGTTACACAGATCACACAGATCAGTTCCACAGATCACAGTTACACAGATCACAGTTACACAGATCACAGTTACACAGATCACACAGATCAGTTACACAGATCACACAGATCAGTTACACAGATCACAGTTCCACAGATCACAGTTACACAGATCACAGTTATACAGATCACACAGATCACAGTTACACAGATCACACAGATCAGTTCCACAGATCACAGTTCCACAGATCACAGTTACACAGATCACACAGATCAGTTACACAGATCACACAGATCAGTTACACAGATCACAGTTCCACAGATCACAGTTACACAGATCACAGTTCCACAGATCACAGTTACACAGATCACAGTTACACAGATCAGTTACACAGATCACAGTTATACAGATCACACAGATCACAGTTACACAGATCACACAGATCAGTTCCACAGATCACAGTTCCACAGATCACAGTTACACAGATCACACAGATCAGTTACACAGATCACACAGATCAGTTACACAGATCACAGTTCCACAGATCACAGTTACACAGATCACAGTTACACAGATCACAGTTACACAGATCACAGTTACACAGATCACAGTTATACAGATCACACAGATCAGTTCCACAGATCACAGTTCCACAGATCACAGTTCCACAGATCACAGTTACACAGATCACAGTTACACAGATCACACAGATCAGTTACACAGATCACACAGATCAGTTACACAGATCACAGTTCCACAGATCACAGTTCCACAGATCACAGTTACACAGATCGCAGTTACACAGATCACACAGATCAGTTACACAGATCGCAGTTACACAGATCACACAGATCAGTTACACAGATCACAGTTAAACAGATCACAGTTACACAGATCACAGTTACACAGATCACAGTTACACAGATCAGTTACACAGATCGCAGTTATACAGATCACAGTTACACAGATCACAGTTACACAGATCAGTTACACAGATCAGTTACACAGATCACAGTTAAACAGATCACAGTTAAACAGATCACAGTTACACAGATCAGTTACACAGATCAGTTAAACAGATCAGTTACACAGATCAGTTAAACAGATCAGTTACACAGATCAGTTACACAGATCACAGTTACACAGATCACACAGATCAGTTACACAGATCACAGTTCCACAGATCACAGTTCCACAGATCACAGTTACACAGATCACACAGATCAGTTACACAGATCACAGTTCCACAGATCACAGTTACACAGATCACAGTTACACAGATCAGTTACACAGATCAGTTACACAGATCACAGTTAAACAGATCACAGTTACACAGATCACAGTTACACAGATCAGTTACACAGATCAGTTACACAGATCAGTTACACAGATCACAGTTACACAGATCAGTTACACAGATCACAGTTACACAGATCAGTTACACAGATCACAGTTACACAGATCAGTTACACAGATCACAGTTAAACAGATCAGTTACACAGATCAGTTACACAGATCAGTTACACAGATCACAGTTACACAGATCAGTTAAACAGATCAGTTACACAGATCACAGTTACACAGATCAGTTACACAGATCAGTTACACAGATCACAGTTACACAGATCAGTTAAACAGATCAGTTACACAGATCAGTTACACAGATCAGTTTAACAGATCAGTTACACAGATCAGTTACACAGATCACAGTTACACAGATCAGTTAAACAGATCAGTTACACAGATCAGTTACACAGATCACAGTTACACAGATCACAGTTACACAGATCAGTTACACAGATCAGTTACACAGATCACAGTTACACAGATCAGTTAAACAGATCACAGTTACACAGATCAGTTACACAGATCAGTTACACAGATCACAGTTACACAGATCAGTTAAACAGATCAGTTACACAGATCAGTTACACAGATCACAGTTACACAGATCAGTTACACAGATCACAGTTACACAGATCAGTTAAACAGATCAGTTACACAGATCACACAGATCAGTTAAACAGATCAGTTACACAGATCAGTTACACAGATCACAGTTACACAGATCAGTTAAACAGATCAGTTACACAGATCAGTTACACAGATCACAGTTACACAGATCACAGTTACACAGATCAGTTACACAGATCAGTTACACAGATCACAGTTACACAGATCAGTTAAACAGATCAGTTACACAGATCACAGTTACACAGATCAGTTAAACAGATCAGTTACACAGATCAGTTAAACAGATCAGTTACACAGATCAGTTACACAGATCAGTTAAACAGATCAGTTACACAGATCAGTTAAACAGATCACAGTTACACAGATCACAGTTACACAGATCACAGTTACACAGATCAGTTACACAGATCAGTTACACAGATCACAGTTACACAGATCAGTTACACAGATCACAGTTACACAGATCAGTTAAACAGATCACAGTTACACAGATCAGTTACACAGATCACAGTTAAACAGATCACAGTTACACAGATCACAGTTACACAGATCAGTTAAACAGATCAGTTACACAGATCAGTTAAACAGATCACAGTTACACAGATCAGTTACACAGATCAGTTACACAGATCACAGTTACACAGATCAGTTACACAGATCACAGTTACACAGATCAGTTAAACAGATCACAGTTACACAGATCAGTTACACAGATCAGTTACACAGATCACAGTTACACAGATCAGTTAAACAGATCACAGTTACACAGATCAGTTACACAGATAAGTTACACAGATCACAGTTACACAGATCAGTTAAACAGATCACAGTTACACAGATCAGTTACACAGATCACAGTTACACAGATCAGTTACACAGATCACAGTTACACAGATCAGTTACACAGATCAGTTACACAGATCAGTTACACAGATCACAGTTACACAGATCAGTTAAACAGATCAGTTACACAGATCAGTTACACAGATCACAGTTACACAGATCAGTTACACAGATCACAGTTACACAGATCAGTTAAACAGATCAGTTAAACAGATCAGTTACACAGATCACAGTTACACAGATCAGTTAAACAGATCACAGTTACACAGATCAGTTACACAGATCACAGTTACACAGATCAGTTACACAGATCAGTTAAACAGATCAGTTACACAGATCAGTTACACAGATCAGTTACACAGATCACAGTTACACAGATCACAGTTACACAGATCAGTTACACAGATCACAGTTACACAGATCAGTTACACAGATCAGTTAAACAGATCAGTTACACAGATCAGTTACACAGATCACAGTTACAAAGATCAGTTACACAGATCACAGTTACACAGATCAGTTACACAGATCACAGTTAAACAGATCAGTTACACAGATCAGTTACACAGATCAGTTACACAGATCACAGTTACACAGATCAGTTAAACAGATCAGTTACACAGATCAGTTACACAGATCACAGTTACACAGATCAGTTACACAGATCAGTTACACAGATCACAGTTACACAGATCAGTTACACAGATCACAGTTACACAGATCAGTTACACAGATCACAGTTACACAGATCAGTTACACAGATCAGTTACACAGATCAGTTACACAGATCACAGTTACACAGATCAGTTAAACAGATCAGTTACACAGATCAGTTACACAGATCAGTTACACAGATCAGTTACACAGATCACAGTTACACAGATCAGTTAAACAGATCAGTTACACAGATCAGTTACACAGATCACAGTTACACAGATCACAGTTACACAGATCAGTTACACAGATCAGTTACACAGATCAGTTACACAGATCACAGTTACACAGATCAGTTAAACAGATCACAGTTACACAGATCAGTTACACAGATCAGTTACACAGATCACAGTTACACAGATCAGTTACACAGATCAGTTACACAGATCGGTTACACAGATCAGTTAAACAGATCAGTTACACAGATCACAGTTACACAGATCACAGTTACACAGATCAGTTACACAGATCAGTTACACAGATCACAGTTACACAGATCAGTTAAACAGATCACAGTTACACAGATCAGTTACACAGATCAGTTACACAGATCACAGTTACACAGATCAGTTACACAGATCAGTTACACAGATCACAGTTACACAGATCAGTTAAACAGATCAGTTACACAGATCAGTTACACAGATCACAGTTACACAGATCAGTTAAACAGATCAGTTACACAGATCAGTTACACAGATCAGTTACACAGATCACAGTTACACAGATCAGTTAAACAGATCAGTTACACAGATCAGTTACACAGATCACAGTTACACAGATCACAGTTACACCGATCAGTTACACCGATCAGTTACACAGATCACAGTTACACAGATCAGTTAAACAGATCAGTTACACAGATCAGTTAAACAGATCAGTTACACAGATCAGTTAAACAGATCACAGTTACACAGATCAGTTACACAGATCACAGTTACACAGATCACAGTTACACAGATCAGTTACACAGATCAGTTACACAGATCACAGTTACACAGATCAGTTAAACAGATCAGTTACACAGATCAGTTAAACAGATCAGTTACACAGATCAGTTAAACAGATCACAGTTACACAGATCAGTTACACAGATCACAGTTACACAGATCAGTTAAACAGATCAGTTACACAGATCAGTTAAACAGATCACAGTTACACAGATCACAGTTACACAGATCACAGTTACACAGATCAGTTACACAGATCACAGTTACACAGATCAGTTAAACAGATCACAGTTACACAGATCAGTTACACAGATCACAGTTACACAGATCACAGTTACACAGATCAGTTACACAGATCAGTTACACAGATCACAGTTACACAGATCAGTTAAACAGATCAGTTACACAGATCAGTTAAACAGATCAGTTAAACAGATCAGTTACACAGATCACAGTTACACAGATCACAGTTACACAGATCAGTTACACAGATCAGTTACACAGATCACAGTTACACAGATCAGTTAAACAGATCACAGTTACACAGATCAGTTACACAGATCAGTTACACAGATCACAGTTACACAGATCAGTTACACAGATCAGTTACACAGATCACAGTTACACAGATCAGTTAAACAGATCAGTTACACAGATCAGTTACACAGATCACAGTTACACAGATCAGTTAAACAGATCAGTTACACAGATCAGTTACACAGATCAGTTACACAGATCACAGTTACACAGATCAGTTAAACAGATCACAGTTACACAGATCAGTTACACAGATCACAGTTACACAGATCACAGTTACACCGATCAGTTACACAGATCAGTTACACAGATCACAGCTACACAGATCAGTTAAACAGATCAGTTACACAGATCAGTTAAACAGATCAGTTACACAGATCAGTTAAACAGATCACAGTTACACAGATCAGTTACACAGATCACAGTTACCCAGATCACAGTTTACACAGATCAGTTACACAGATCAGTTACACAGATCACAGTTACACAGATCAGTTAAACAGATCAGTTACACAGATCAGTTACACAGATCACAGTTACACAGATCAGTTAAACAGATCACAGTTACACAGATCAGTTACACAGATCACAGTTACACAGATACAGTTACACAGATCAGTTACACAGATCAGTTACACAGATCACAGTTACACAGATCAGTTACACAGATCAGTTACACAGATCAGTTAAACAGATCAGTTACACAGATCAGTTAAACAGATCACAGTTACACAGATCAGTTACACAGATCACAGTTACACAGATCAGTTAAACAGATCAGTTACACAGATCAGTTAACAGATCACAGTTACACAGATCAGTTAACACAGATCACGTTACACAGATCAGTTAAACAGATCACAGTTACACAGATCAGTTAAACAGATCACAGTTACACAGATCAGTTACCACAGATCACAGTTACACAGATCAGGTTACACAGATCAGTTACACAGATCAGTTACACAGATCACAGTTACACAGATCAGTTACACAGATCACAGTTTACACAGATCAGTTACACAGATCATACACAGATCAATCACAGTTACACAGATCAGTTAAACAGATCAGTTACACAGATCAGTTACACAGATCACAGTTACACAGATCACAGTTACACAGATCAGTTACACAGATCAGTTACACAGATCACAGTTACACAGATCAGTTAAACAGATCAGTTACACAGATCACAGTTACACAGATCAGTTAAACAGATCAGTTACACAGATCAGTTAAACAGATCAGTTACACAGATCAGTTACACAGATCAGTTAAACAGATCAGTTACACAGATCAGTTAAACAGATCACAGTTACACAGATCACAGTTACACAGATCACAGTTACACAGATCAGTTACACAGATCAGTTAAACAGATCAGTTACACAGATCACAGTTACACAGATCAGTTAAACAGATCACAGTTACACAGATCAGTTACACAGATCACAGTTAAACAGATCACAGTTACACAGATCACAGTTACACAGATCAGTTAAACAGATCAGTTACACAGATCAGTTAAACAGATCACAGTTACACAGATCAGTTACACAGATCAGTTACACAGATCACAGTTACACAGATCAGTTACACAGATCACAGTTACACAGATCAGTTAAACAGATCACAGTTACACAGATCAGTTACACAGATCAGTTACACAGATCACAGTTACACAGATCAGTTAAACAGATCACAGTTACACAGATCAGTTACACAGATAAGTTACACAGATCACAGTTACACAGATCAGTTAAACAGATCACAGTTACACAGATCAGTTACACAGATCACAGTTACACAGATCAGTTACACAGATCAGTTACACAGATCACAGTTACACAGATCAGTTACACAGATCAGTTACACAGATCAGTTACACAGATCACAGTTACACAGATCAGTTAAACAGATCAGTTACACAGATCAGTTACACAGATCACAGTTACACAGATCAGTTACACAGATCACAGTTACACAGATCAGTTAAACAGATCAGTTACACAGATCACAGTTACACAGATCAGTTAAACAGATCACAGTTACACAGATCAGTTACACAGATCACAGTTACACAGATCAGTTACACAGATCAGTTAAACAGATCAGTTACACAGATCAGTTACACAGATCAGTTACACAGATCAGTTACACAGATCAGTTACACAGATCACAGTTACACAGATCAGTTACACAGATCACAGTTACACAGATCAGTTACACAGATCAGTTAAACAGATCAGTTACACAGATCAGTTACAAAGATCACAGTTACAAAGATCAGTTACACAGATCACAGTTACACAGATCAGTTACACAGATCACAGTTAAACAGATCAGTTACACAGATCAGTTACACAGATCAGTTACACAGATCACAGTTACACAGATCAGTTAAACAGATCAGTTACACAGATCAGTTACACAGATCACAGTTACACAGATCAGTTACACAGATCAGTTACACAGATCACAGTTACACAGATCAGTTACACAGATCACAGTTACACAGATCAGTTACACAGATCACAGTTACACAGATCAGTTACACAGATCAGTTACACAGATCAGTTACACAGATCACAGTTACACAGATCAGTTACACAGATCAGTTAAACAGATCAGTTACACAGATCACAGTTACACAGATCAGTTACACAGATCACAGTTACACAGATCAGTTACACAGATCACAGTTAAACAGATCAGTTACACAGATCAGTTAAACAGATCAGTTACACAGATCAGTTACACAGATCACAGTTACACAGATCAGTTACACAGATCAGTTACACAGATCAGTTACACAGATCACAGTTACACAGATCAGTTAAACAGATCAGTTACACAGATCAGTTAAACAGATCAGTTACACAGATCAGTTAAACAGATCACAGTTACACAGATCAGTTACACAGATCACAGTTACACAGATCACAGTTACACAGATCAGTTACACAGATCAGTTACACAGATCACAGTTACACAGATCAGTTAAACAGATCAGTTAAACAGATCAGTTACACAGATCAGTTAAACAGATCACAGTTACACAGATCAGTTACACAGATCACAGTTACACAGATCAGTTAAACAGATCAGTTACACAGATCAGTTAAACAGATCACAGTTACACAGATCACAGTTACACAGATCACAGTTACACAGATCAGTTACACAGATCATAGTTACACAGATCAGTTAAACAGATCACAGTTACACAGATCAGTTACACAGATCAGTTACACAGATCACAGTTACACAGATCAGTTACACAGATCAGTTACACAGATCACAGTTACACAGATCAGTTAAACAGATCAGTTACACAGATCAGTTACACAGATCACAGTTACACAGATCAGTTACACAGATCACAGTTACACAGATCAGTTACACAGATCAGTTACACAGATCAGTTAAACAGATCACAGTTACACAGATCAGTTACACAGATCACAGTTACACAGATCAGTTACACAGATCAGTTAAACAGATCAGTTACACAGATCAGTTACACAGATCAGTTACACAGATCACAGTTACACAGATCAGTTACACAGATCACAGTTACACAGATCAGTTACACAGATCACAGTTACACAGATCAGTTACACAGATCAGTTACACAGATCACAGTTACACAGATCAGTTACACAGATCAGTTAAACAGATCAGTTACACAGATCACAGTTACACAGATCAGTTACACAGATCACAGTTAAACAGATCAGTTACACAGATCAGTTAAACAGATCAGTTACACAGATCAGTTACACAGATCAGTTACACAGATCACAGTTACACAGATCAGTTACACAGATCAGTTACACAGATCAGTTACACAGATCACAGTTACACAGATCAGTTAAACAGATCAGTTACACAGATCAGTTACACAGATCAGTTAAACAGATCAGTTACACAGATCAGTTACACAGATCAGTTACACAGATCACAGTTACACAGATCACAGTTACACAGATCACAGTTACACAGATCAGTTACACAGATCACAGTTACACAGATCAGTTACACAGATCAGTTACACAGATCAGTTACACAGATCACAGTTACACAGATCAGTTAAACAGATCAGTTACACAGATCAGTTACACAGATCAGTTACACAGATCAGTTAAACAGATCAGTTACACAGATCAGTTAAACAGATCAGTTACACAGATCAGTTACACAGATCACAGTTACACAGATCAGTTAAACAGATCAGTTACACAGATCAGTTACACAGATCACAGTTACACAGATCACAGTTACACAGATCAGTTACACAGATCACAGTTACACAGATCAGTTACACAGATCACAGTTACACAGATCAGTTAAACAGATCAGTTACACAGATCAGTTACACAGATCACAGTTACACAGATCAGTTACACAGATCACAGTTACACAGATCAGTTACACAGATCACAGTTACACAGATCAGTTAAACAGATCAGTTACACAGATCAGTTAAACAGATCACAGTTACACAGATCACACAGATCAGTTACACAGATCACAGTTACACAGATCAGTTAAACAGATCACAGTTACACAGATCAGTTAAACAGATCACAGTTACACAGATCAGTTACACAGATCAGTTACACAGATCACAGTTACACAGATCAGTTAAACAGATCAGTTACACAGATCAGTTACACAGATCACAGTTACACAGATCAGTTAAACAGATCAGTTACACAGATCAGTTAAACAGATCACAGTTACACAGATCAGTTACACAGATCACAGTTACACAGATCAGTTAAACAGATCAGTTACACAGATCAGTTACACAGATCACAGTTACACAGATCAGTTACACAGATCAGTTACACAGATCAGTTACACAAATCACAGTTACACAGATCAGTTACACAGATCAGTTACACAGATCACAGTTACACAGATCAGTTACACAGATCACAGTTACACAGATCAGTTACACAGATCAGTTACACAGATCAGTTACACAGATCAGTTACACAGATCACAGTTACACAGATCAGTTAAACAGATCACAGTTACACAGATCAGTTAAACAGATCACAGTTACACAGATCAGTTACACAGATCAGTTACACAGATCACAGTTACACAGATCAGTTAAACAGATCAGTTACACAGATCAGTTACACAGATCACAGTTACACAGATCAGTTAAACAGATCAGTTACACAGATCAGTTAAACAGATCACAGTTACACAGATCAGTTACACAGATCACAGTTACACAGATCAGTTACACAGATCAGTTACACAGATCAGTTACACAGATCACAGTTACACAGATCAGTTACACAGATCAGTTACACAGATCAGTTACACAGATCACAGTTACACAGATCAGTTACACAGATCACAGTTACACAGATCAGTTAAACAGATCAGTTACACAGATCAGAGTTACACAGATCAGTTACACAGATCAGTTACACAGATCAGTTACACAGATCACAGTTACAC